>NC_066622.1:56920973-56966897 GCF_025201925.1 Gopherus flavomarginatus | reverse complement strand
TTTTCACTCACACCAGTCCAGTTCCTTGCTGTTGCTTGTCCAACCACTGCATGCATGTGCTAGACCGGACCCTGAGCTGATTCCTGACTGTTGTGCTCCATACAGCCTGGCCTGTCTGTGTCTCTGTGGTGCAATGGGTCAGCACGTTTGGCTCTTAACTGAAAGGATGGTGGTTCAAGCCCACCAGGGACAGTGATAAGCCTGTGCTACTTCCTTGCTTTCCTGCGGGCAGGGCCGGCTTTAGGCCAATTCAACCAATTCCCCTGAATCGGGCCCTGCTGGTGCACTGTACTAGGGTGACCCAGCTTCCCCAGGGGGCAATTTAAAGGGCCTGGAGCTCCCAGCAGGGGACTGGAGCCTCAGGCTGTTTAAATTGCCACCAGAGCCCCACTGCTGGAGACTTGGGGGCTATTTAAAAGTCTGGGGCTCCCCTTGCTTCTACTGCCCCGGCCCTTTAAACAGCCCCCGGAGCCCCGCCACTTCCCCAGGGCTCCCGCGGCTATTCAAAGGGCTGGGGCGGTGGAAGCAGGGGAGCCCCAGGCCCTTTAAATAGCCACCGAGCCCCTGCACTGCTGCTGCTACCTGGTGGAGGAGGGGGCACTTACCGTACGGGTAGGCTTGTACCCTCTGTACCGCACCCCTGCCACAGCCAGCCCCTGCTGCACCCCCTGCCCTGCCTGCACCAGCCCCGCACCCCGTTGCCCTGTCTCCAGTCAACCCTTGCCGCACTCCCCTGCCTTAAGCCAGGCCAGTCCCACACTCCTCTGGTCTCCAGGCCTGCCAACCCCCTGCGCACTCCCCTGAGGCCCCTGCCTGAAGCCAACCAGCCCACTCCACCCCACATCCCCCTGCCTGCTGCCAGCCCCTGTCAGCAGCCAGTCCCACTACACCCTGCCCTGCCTGCAGCCAGCCCCATTTTGCAGCCAATTCCTGCACAACCTGTCCTGTCTGCAGCCAGCCCCCGCACACCCTTGCCCTGCTTGCAGCCAGACCCTACCTCCAGTCCAGCCCCTGCCCTGCCTCCAGCCAGCCCCATGTCCACTGGTGCCCTGCAGTTCCCAGGGCAGTAACCCTGCACAATGCTGCAATGAGAGGGCAGTGAACAGCTGTGACCCACACATGTGCACACCTTAGGGTGACCAGACAGCAAGTGTGAAAAAATTGGAACAGGGTGGGGGGTAATAGGATCCTATATAAGCAAAAGACCCCCCAAATCGGGACTGTCTCTATAAAATCGGGACATCTGGTCACCCTAGCACACCCCAGGGAGTGGCGGGGACCCACACATGTGAAACGGAGCTCATTTCTAGTTCAGGCCCATCTTTTTAAAAAGAATTTTAGGTAGGGTTAACATACATCCGTATTTTCCTGGACATGTCCAGCTTTTTGGTTCTTAAATAGACCATCTGGGAGAAATTTTTAAAAATATGGATGTATGGTAACCCTATTGGTTCAAAAAATACATACTGTGGCACATCCCTTAAATCAGAACTTTTTACAGGAACCGGCTGCTAAGAAATGAAAGGCTTTTATTTACATGATTTTTTTTTTTAGTCATCCCTGCCGGGGCCCCGCCGAATATGTTCGAATTGGGCCCCGCACTTCCTAAAGCTGGCCCTGCCTGCGGGGAGCCTCAAAGGTCCCATTTTGCTGCCTCTTGGCCTCAGTGCGTTCAGTTAGTGGCCCGAAGACCGGGCTGGATGTCATTCAGAAACCCATCTCCCAGCAGCTGTTCCAGAGGCTCAGGTTTAATCCTCAAGGCCGAGCACAAAAACTTTCAGCCAGGAACATTTCACTCTCTCCCCGCCTCCACTCAAGTGGCAAAGGAGAAGCAGACGAGACACGCCGGCTCAAAGACGCCTCCCTCCCACTTCCCTGTAGGCTGTGCAAAGCTCTTGGCCTGCCTCACGCCTTGTCAGGAAAGCGCGGCCATGCTACTCACGCCTGAGACACGTCCGCAGCCTGGCCTGCCCTGGCTGACGGTGTGCAGAGCCACGCCAGTCAATGGCAGTTTGAGTCAGGAGCCTAGGCTCTTTCCCCTGACAGCCACACACACAGCACTGCCTGGTGTCCTGAGAGCCTCCTTCCTGTTCTCCCGCAGCACACGCTGCCTGCCAGTGTGGGTGGGAAAAGGGGACCAGGAAGTACTGCAGCCTCATTCCAGGACAGGAGGCCCTCACCATACCCAGGCCTGCCTCTTGCCTTCAGTCCAGGTAGCCTCATGGCCTAGGCTCTTGGTGCTCTGCTGGTCACTGCCTTGCTGGAAGGCCCTGAGGGAAAAGAAGCAAGCACACATGTAGCAGAGGATGGCTTTGATCCATTAATCTCTGGGTTATGGGACGCGTGCTGGGCTCATAACCCAGAGGTCAATGGATCAAAGCCATTCTCTGATACACGAGCACTTGTCTCTTTTCCCTCTGGGCCTTCAAGCGATCAAAACCCTCGGCTTCTGGGCCAAGCTCTGTCTGCCATGTGCCTGGGCAGCAGCAGGACAGTCTCAAGAGAGCAGCTCCCACCCATTATCTCTTGTAGAGGAAAGGAAGTAGAATTGTGGTTGGACTTTTGCTATTTCTGTTCAGGGAGTCAGTGGCTGTGAGGCAACCCTTACTGATAATGGCAGGGGAAGAGTTCTCTCTTCTGCATTGATGCTGAAATTTTTTGTTGTGCCCTTTCTCTCCCCCTTCAATGCAGGCAGGTAGGCTTGGTGGCTTGGGGATGTGGATCAAGCCTGGTTTCTTTTGGCAGACACCTGGTTGAGAACTGGTGCTCTACGGTCTTGTCTAAACTGACCAGCCCTAATGTCTGTAGCCTCGTCTCATACTTTGGAAGCCTTTTATTTACCCCTTTCCACTGCAAAAACGACTATTTAGTCCTACTCTTTCTTTCCAAGCTGCTAACCAGTTACTGATCCATGAGAGGGCCCCAGCCATCTGGAGTAGCTTGTGACTGTGAGTGGCAACCTCAGGGCAGATTGTTAAGAAGCAGAGCACAATCCCCAAACTGGTTGTGTGTTCTAGACTTACGTTTCACCAAGTGTCAGATTCTGGATGACACCCCTTTTATGACTGTTTAAAGCAAACTTGCTATTTTTGCATCATTTGAGCGTTCTATGCAGAGGACTAGAAATGTTTCTATTAACCTGAATGTTAGATCATTTTAACATTGGCTGGAATCACAATGTTACATTAGTTCTTATGACTTTAATAACTGATACTTCCTCTATCTCAGGACTAGCTATTAAACTGATTTTTTGGACTAGGGAGATGGAATAGCAGCTTCCTCCATCCCTTGCACACATCACCCTGTTACTGTGGCACTGAACCCCCAGGAGCGATGGACCTCCCTATGGGGAGAATATCGTGGTTGAAGAGCAGCGAAGAAAAATGGTGTTGTCTGTGTTCCCATCTGGTTTGTTCTGAGTATGGTTTTGAGTCGTTTGTAACTCTTTCATCAGTTATTAGTAACATCTTATTATCAGGCCTCTGAACTGAAAGGCTGCTCTTGCAGGTTTTACTTTGTCGTTGTTTGTAGGTCAAACAGCCGCTTTCTTAGGCCTCGTCTACACTACGCATTTAAACCGAATTTAGCAGCATTAAAACGAATTAACCCTGCACCCGTCCGCACAATGAAGCCCTTTATATCGATATAAAGGGTTCTTAATACCGATATCTGTACTCCTCCCCAACGAGGGGAGTAGCGCGGAAATCGGTATTGCCATGTTGGATTAGGGTTAGTGTGGCCGCAATTCAATAGTATTGGCCTCCGGGCGGTATCCCACAGTGCACCCTTGTGACCGCTCTGGAAAGCAATCTGAACTCGGATGCACTGGCCAGGTAAACAGGAAAAGCCCCGCGAATTTTGAATTTCATTTCCTGTTTGCCCAGCATGGAGCTCTGATCAGCACAGGTGGCGATGCAGTCCCAAACCCAAAACGAGATCCAGGAGGTACTGGATCTGATCGCTGTATGGAGAGACAAATCTGTTCTATCAGAGCTCCGTTACAGAAGACGAAATGACAAAGCATTTGAAAAAATCTCCAGGCTATGATAGACAGAGTCCACAGCCGGGACTCAGCACAGTGCTGCGTGACAAGCGTAACGGAAAGCCAAAGAATCAAATGGACGTTCATGGAGGGAGGGAGGGGAGACTGAGGACTCCAGCGATCCCACAGTCCCCGCAGTCTTTGAAAAGCATTTGCATTCTTAGCTGAGCTCCCAATGCCTGAACAGTCAAACACATTTTCCCAAGTGTTTCAAGGGACCCTGGAGCTAGGCAAAGGGGTCCAACGGGCAGGGCCCCTGGAGCTAGGTTTAGGGGCCCCAGAGATAGGGCCCCTTGAGCTAGGGTTGGGGGACCCATGCATAGGGCCCCTTGACCTAGGATAAAAAGCCCCATGGGTAGGGCCTCTGAAGCTAGGGTTAGGGGACCCAGGGGTATAGGGCCTGCAGATAGGGTTAAGGGTCCCACGAGAAGGGACCTTGGAGCTAGGGTTAGGGGCCCCACGGGAAGGGCCGTTGGAGCTAGGGTTAGGGTTCCCACATGTAGGGACCCTGGAGCTAGGGCTAGGAGCCCCAGGGACGGGGCCACAGGAGCAAGGGTTGGGGGTCCCAGGGGTAGGGTGCCTGGAGCTAGTGTTCGGGTGTCTAGGGGTGGGGCCCCTGGAGCTAGGGTTAGCGGCCCCATGGGCAGGGCACCTTGAGCAAGGGTTTGGATCCCCAGCAATGGGGCCTCTGGAGCAAGGGTTAGGGGTCCAAGGGGTGGGACCCATGGAACTAGGGTTAGGGGTCCCACTGGTAGGGCCCCTGAAGCTAGAGTTAGGGGACCCAGGGGTAGGGCCCATGCAGCTAGGGTTTGGAGGCCCAGAGATGGGGCCCATGGAGCTAGGGATAGGGGTTCCAGGAGTGGGGCCCCTGGAACTAGGGTTAGAGGCCCCACGGGTAGGGCCCCTGAAGGTAGGGTTAGGCACCCCAGGGGTAAGGCCCCTGGAGCTAAGATTAGGGTTCCCACGGGTAGGTCCCCTGGAGCTAGGATTATGGGTCAAATGGGCACGAAGCCAGGAGCTAAGGTTAGAGCTCCCACAGGTAGGACCTCAGGAGCTAGGGTTAGGGGCCCCACGGATAGGGCCCCTGGAGCTTGGGTTAGGGATCCTAAGGGAAGAGCCTCTGGAGCTAGGGTTAGGTGCCCCATGGGCAGGAGCCCAGGAGCTAGATTTAGGGGCCCCAAGGATGGGGCTCCTGGAGCTAGGGTTAAGGTCCCCACGGGTAGGGCCCATGGAGCTAAGGCTAGGGGCCCCATGGGGAGGTCCCATAGAGCTAGGATTAGGGTCCCCACGGGTAGGGCCACTGGAGATAGGGTCAGGGGCCCCAGGGATAGAGCCCCTGGAGCTAGTGTCAGGGACTCTAACCCCCAGATGGCAAAGTTAGTTGTCTGACCGCGAGAGAGACAGGCAACACCAGCAAGGTCCGATCAAAAGCTCTTTATTGACAAGTGCACGCATCAATATAGAGCAGCTCGTCTCCCGAGAGAACCAGCCCGCTCTTTAAATCTTAGTATAAGCCTGTATAGACAGTTCTGTCGCGTCATAAATTATTCACTGGAGCAACCCACTCCCTTCTTTTAACAACTAGAAACTAGACACCTTTAGTATACATACATACCTAAAGTTAGAAATGTAGGGGAGTTAAAAACAAACAACGAACAAAACCAGGGAGTGAAAACAAGGAGGCTGGGAAAGTAGGGCTCTTATCAGTTCTTCGAAGGAGCTGCCCTAACACAGCACATCTGGTACTATGCCAGGAATGCAGCTTCTCGCTTATCTCACTTTTTCCCAGCGCTTGTGAGACATGCTGCTGCTTCTCAGTGTTTTCCACTCAGGAATTACCCAAAAACCTCTGTTAGCCTGACTTTGCTCAGGTTGGCATACCTGGTTTTGTCTGCAATATCTTTATTCAGGCCTAACACTAGGGATAGGGGCCCCACGAGTACGGTTCCTGGAGCTAGGACTGGGGGCCCAAGGGGTATGCCCCCTGGAGCTAGGGATAGGGGTCACAAAAGTAGGGCCTTTGGAGCTAGCGTTAGGGGCCCAATGGGTGGGGTCCCTGAAGCTAGGGATAGGAGATCCATGGGTAGGGCCCCTGGAACTAGGGTTAAGGGCCCCAGGGATGGGGCCCCTGAAGCTAGGGTAAAGGGTCCCAGGGGTGGGGCGCCTGGAGATAGGTTTAGGGGCCCGACGGGTATAGCCCCTGCAGCTAGGGTTAGGGGCCCCAATGGTAGGGCCCCTGGAGCTAGGTTTGGGGGTCCCACGGGTAAGGACTCTGTAGCTAGGGTTAGATCCCCATGGGTTGGGCCCCTGGGGCTACGGTTAGAAGCCATAGGGATGGAGCCCTTGGAGCTAGGGTTAGGGGTACTGGGGGTCAGGCCCCTGGAGCTAGGGTTAGGGGCCCACGCATATGGCATCTGGAGCTAGGGTTAGGGACCCAATGGTAGGGCCCATGGAACTAGGTTTCGGGGTCCCACGGGTAAGGACTCTGTAGCTAGGGTTAGGGGTCCCATGGCCTGGGCCCATGAAGCTACCGTTAGAGGCTGCAGGGATGAGGCCCTTGGAGTTAGGGTTAGGGGTACCAGGGGTCGGGTCCCTGGAGCTAGGGTTAGCGATCTTATTGGTGGGGAGCCTGGAGCTAGGGTGAGGTGCCCTACGGGTAGGTCACCTGGATCTAAGTTTAGGGGTCCCATGGGTAGTGCCTCTGGATCTAGGGTTAGGGGCCCCATGGGTAGCGCACCTGCAGCTAGGGTTATGGGCCACACGGGTAGGGCCCCTGGAGCTACTTTTGGGGGTCCCATGGGTAAGGACTCTGTAGCTATGGTTAGATCCCCATGGGTTGGGCCCCTGGAGCTAGGTAGGGCCTCTGGAAATTGGGTTAGTGGTTCCATGCGTAGAGCTCCTGTAGCTAGCATTAGGGGGCGCATGGCTAAGGCCCTTGGAGATAGGATTTGGGGCCCCAGGGACTTGGGTTAGAGCCCCTGGAATTTCCATTAGGGGTCCCATGGGTAGGATCCTTGGAGCTAGGGTAAGGAGCCCTAGGAGTAGATCCTCTGGAGCTGGGGATATGAGCCTCAGTGGTAGGGCCCCTGGAGCTAGGGTTAGGGGCCTCACAGGTAGGGTCTAAGGAGTTAGGGTTAGCAGCCCAATGGGTAGGGCCCCAGTAGCTAGGGTTAGGGGCCCCAGGGGTAGAGCCCTATAGCTGGGTTGAGAGGTTTATTTAAAATAGACATATGTCTTTTAATATCTGCTTCAGAAATGCTAATGTTGATATAAGCAAAAGTCTTCATAGTGTTCCCCTGGTCATCTTTCCTGATAACAATTTCTGCATCTGTAACATTTCCAAACTTGCTGAATCTTTCCTGCAGTTCAACCTCAGATACTGTATGGCCAAGTCCTCCAACATATAAACGTTTTAAAAGTTGTTTTTTCTCCATAATAAAAAGTCAGACTGTTTCATTTAGGATGTATGTTTTATCCTTCGCACATGTCCAGCCAGGAAAGGGTAGGGCCTCTGGAGCTAGGGTTAGGATCCCAATGGGTAGGGCCCCTGGAGCTATAGTTTGGGGCCCTACGAGCAGGGTCCCTAAAGCTAGGGTTAGGGGCCCCAGGGATGGGGCACCTGGAGCTAAGTTTAGGGGCACCATGGGTATGACCCCTGCAGCTAGGGTTAGGGCCCTAAGCGGTAGGACCCCTGGAGTTTGGGTTAGGGGTCCCACGTGAAGGGCCTCTGGAGATAGCGTTAGTGGCCTGACTGGTAGGGCCCCTGCAGCTAAGGATAGGGGCCCCAGGTTGAAGGGCCCCTGCACTTAGGGATAGGGGCCCTACGGGTAAGGCCCCTGGAGTTAGCGTTAGGGGCCGCACAGTTAGGACCTCTGGAGCTATGGTTAGGGGCTTCACGTGTAAGGCCCTTGGAGCTAGGTTTACGGGCCCCATGGGTAGGGCCCCTGGAGCTAGGGTTTGTGGCCCCAGGTATGGGGCACTTGGAGTTACTGTTAGGGGCTCCACGAATGGGACCCCTGGATTTAGGATTAGGGACCCCATGGGTATGGCCCCTGGAGCTAGCGTTAGGGGCCCCAGGGGTAGTGCACCTGGAGCTAGGGTTAGGGGTCCCACAGGTAGGGACTCTGGAGCTAGTGTTAGGGGCCCCACGTGTAGGGCCTCTGGAGCTATGGTTTGGGACCCCTTGGGCAGTGTCCTTATAGCTAGGGTTAGGTGCCCCAGGGATGTGGCCCATGGAGCAAAGGTTAGGGGTCCCAGGGGTGGGGCCCCTGGAGCTAGGGTTAGAGATCTCACGCTTAAGGCCTCTGGAGCTAGGATTAGGGGCCCACTCGTAGGGCCCCTGAAACAAGGGCTATGGGCCCCACGGGTTGGGCACCTGGAGCTATTGTTCGGGGCCCCAGGGATGGAGCCTCTGGAGCTCGGGTTAGGGGCCCATGGGTATGGCAACTGGAGCTAGAGTAAGGGGCACAGGGGTAGGGCCCCAGGAGCCAGGGTTAGGGGCCCCACGGGTAGGGACCCTGGTGGAGTAGGGACTATCTGTGTGGGAAATGGGAGAGCAGGGAGTGACGTAAGGTGAGGGACAGGACCTAAACCTGTAACTCGAGCTAGGCAGCGGGGAGGGGTTAGCACCTTTGCCTGGGAAGCTGGACACAGGAAGGGGCCGGCTGGAGGGAGTTAGTTCGTTTTTGTAAAAGCAGCAAAGAATCCTGTGGCACCTTATAGACTAAGAGACGTTTTGGAGCATGAGCTTTCGTGGGTGAATACCCACTTCCTCAGATGCATGTTATTGGAATTCAGGGATTCCCAAACTGGGAACTAAGCTTTCTGAACCCCCAGAAGGACTCGATCGAGAGGTCCTGGTTGTGCCCAAAAGCTCTGCTGTATCCTTCGTTCCTGTTGGCCAAAAAAACCTTTTGTTTTACTGGCCGGCTGAGTCACTGTGTGTCCCAGGAAGAGGGGTGCAGGACCGGATTCCCCCACACTCCGTGACATAAATATCTGTGGCCCCCACTAACCCCCTAAGCCCCTCTGGGACCCCTGCAGCCTGGACGTAGGTATCTGTGCCCCCCACGAACCCCCTAAGCCTCCCAGGGACCCCTTCAGCCTGCATGTAGGTGGAACCCTTCTGCCAGGCTGAATTGATAGCAGCAAGGACTGGGTTCAATACATAGGGGTCCCTTCCCTACTACGTAATGCAAACCAGCTCGAGCCCCCACCCAGTGACATGGGAAAATTTTACATACGCACCCCTAGGTGCCTCAAAGAGGCGATACTTCCCCTCTCGCAAGCACAGAGTCTGGGTGTAGCAGAAAATGTTTAATAAAGTGAGATAAACAACATAGCATTAAATTGGGAAAACACCTCAATTAGGCCGTGTCCTTTTCCCTGGGCTCTTGAGTCTAGCAATCCCCAAATCACCCCAAGACTCCAAAGTCCAATACCTCAAATGTTTCAAGAGTCCAGCAACCCCAAAATCACCCACAGTTGCGCAATCCCAGAGTTCAAGAGTCTATCTGCAGGGTTTTTCCCCCTGCCAGCCTCGGTAGAAACGAGCACTTTACGTGGTCCACTGCTGACTGCCCTGCCTCTCTGTGGGATTCTGCTTCCGCCTTCCTCATGAACTGCTCAGCTCGGTCCACCAGCTACTCTCTTCTGCCAGCCGACCGGTGATCTGCTCTAGCTGTCCTAAAAAACTATTCAGCTCCCCTCACTCCGTGGGCTATTCCAACCATCCCACAAACTGCTTCTCTCTATCAGCTGCTCTGTTCTACAACATAACTTCAGACTCTCTTACTTGCTAACAAAACTCTTTAATGATTTCAGCTCAGGAACCTAGAACTTCAATTGTTAAAAGAACCAAATTTCAGCTTTCCTCTTCAACTGCTAAAAAAAAAAAAAAAGAAAGTGCAATTCATGTTTTTGGTTCACCCAAGGAGCTCACTCCCTTGTCTAGCAAGTGCCACTCAAGTGATGGTGAGAATCCCTGTCTCAAAGCAGTTTCACAGTTCCTCATCCACACAATCAGGGTGACAACACTCCACATCTCATGCCCCAACAACAAATAAACCGGGGATACCACAGCTGCCAAAGCAGCCATCCCAGGCTGTCGTTGCCGTGTCAGGAGGGGTGGGTGTGCCTATGCAAACACGATCAGTTCCTGAAATTCTTTTCTACACTCTCCATAATTCACCACCAGATGTCAAGGTAGAGTTCATCCTGCTTCTGCTTACATAGGTATCTGTGCTCCCCACAACCCCCTAATCCCACCGGGACCCATCTAGCCTGGATAAAGGTATCTGTGCGCCCCACAAACCTCTAAGCCCCCCAGGGAACCCGCAAGCCCAGATGTAGGCATCTGTACGCCCCACAAACCCCCTAATACCCACAGGACCCCTCCAGCCTGTAGGTAGGTATCTGTGACCCCCAGAGCCACACAAAGACCCTCAGGACCCCTACAGCATGGATGTTTGTATCTGTGACCCCCACAAAGCGCCTAAGCTACCCAGGGACCCCTACAATCGGGATGTAGGTATCTGTTCCCCCCAAAACACCTAATCCTCCCCGAGACCCCTCCAGCCTAGACATAGGTATCTCAGACCCCACAACCCTCCTAAGACCCCCGAAACCCCTCCAGCCTAGACGCAGGTATCTGTGCCCCTCAAAACCCCCCTAGGCCACGATGGGACCCCTCCAGCCTCGACATAGTTATCTGAGATCCTCCCACCCCCCCTAAGGCCCCCAGGACCCATCTTGCCTGGAAGTAGGTATCAGTGCACCCTCACAAACCCACTGATCCTCCCAGCGACCCTAAAGCATGGACATATGTATCTGTACCCCAAAATGCCCCAAAGCAACCCTGGAACCCCTACAGCCTCGAAATAGGTATCTGTGCCGCCCCACAACTCTCAAATACCCCCACAACCCCTCCAGCCTGGAAGTAGATATTTGTGACCTCCAGGAACGCCTTAAGCCCTCACCAGGGCTTCTCCAGCCTGGACATAGGTATCTCTGCCTCCCACAAGCCCCCTAAGACCCATAGGTCCCCCACCAGCCTGGTTGTAGCTATGTGTATGCCACACAAACCCCTAAGCTCCCCAGGGCCCCCTCCAACCAGGACATAGGTATCTGCACAACCACAACTCTTTAAGTCCCCCAGGGATCCCTCCAGACCATACATAGGTTTCTGTGCCCCTCACCAACTCCCTAAACCCCCAGGGACCGCTACAGCTTGGACGTATGTGTCTGTGCTCACCACAACCCCCTAAGCCATCCAGGGACCTCTCCAGCCTGGATGTAGATATTTGTGTCCCCTATGAAGTCCCTAATCCCCACCGGAATCCCTCCAGCCTAGACGTAGCTGTCTCTGCCCCTCACTACCCCTAAGCCCCAGCAGGGATCTCTACAGCTTCTACGTAGGTGTGATGATCTGTGCATTACCCTGCGTGGCCACAGGGTGTCACTGTTGCTCCATGCAGGAAATGCTCTGTGCATTAATCGGCGTGGCCACACAGTGTCACTGTTGCTCCATGTGGGAAATGTTCTGGGAATTACCCTGCATGGCCACACGGTGTCACTGTTGCTCCATGAGGGAAATGCTCTGGGCATTACTGTGATGGAGTAGGGACTGTCTGTGTGGGGGATGGGAGAGCAGGGGGTGACTTTAGGACCGGACACGTGCTCAGCCTGTAACGTGAGCTAGGCAGGGGGGAGGGGGTCAGCACCTTTGCCAGGGAAGCTGGACACAGGAAGGGGCCGGCTGGAGGGAGTTAGTTCAGTTTCGGTTTTGGTCTAGGTGGTTGAAATTCAGGGAATCCGAAACTGGGAGTTAAGTTTCCTGAACCTCCAGAAGGACTCGATTGAGGGGTCCTGCTTGTGCCTCCAAACTCTGCTGTATCCTTCACTCTTGCTGTCCAATAAACCTTCTGTTTTACTGGCTGGCTGAGTGTCACCTTGTGTCCCAGGAAGAGAGGTGCAGGACCGGACTCCCCCACATTCCGTGACAGACCCTCAGCCCTTCCAGGACCCCTGTAGCCTGGACGTAGGTATCTGTGCCCCCCCAACAAACACCTAAGACCCCTGTAGACCCCTCCATCCTGAGCTTAGGTATCTGTGCCCCCTCACAAGCCCCCTAAGCCCACCAGGGACTTATACAGCCAGAACATTGTTATCTGTGCCCCATATAGACTCCATAAGGCGCTCAGGACACTGCAATGTGCACGTAGGTATATGTGCCCCTCAGAAACCCCCTAACCACCCAGGAAACCCTACAGCCTGGATGTAGGTATTTGTACGCCCACAACCCCCCTATCCCTCTGCCGGGACATCTACAATCTGGATGTAGATATCTATGCCCCTCACAAAACCTCTAATCGCCCCTGGGACCGATACAGCCTGGACATACGTATCTGTGCCCACTCGAACCCCTAAGACCCCCTGGTACCCCTACAGCCGGGACACAGGTATCCTGGGCCCCAAAAAATCCCCTAAGACTCCCAGGATGCCTCCAGCCTGGACGTAGGTATCTATGCCCCCCATGAACCCCCTAAACCCCACTGGGACCCCTAGATCCTGGAGATTGGTATCTGTGTCCCCCCAAAAACTCTCTAAGCCCCCCAGGTACACCTACGGCCTGGACATAGTTATCTGTGCACCTCAAGGCCCCTAAGATCCCTCGGACCCCAAAAGCCTGGACGTAGGTGTGACGGTGCTCCCTGTGGGAGCCAGCAGAGGTCACTTAATCAGGGTGAACTGCAAACAAAACAGGGCAGACAAATCCCAAATGCTGGTGGTGATTTCAATACTTTGATTTACCAAGCCAGCACAAAGCAGCTTCTGTAGTACCTCACTGGTTACTTAGAAGTTTAAGCCACGCAGTTCCCTTAAAGTACCCAGCCTCAGGCCTCCGTCCAGACACACCTGTCAGATATGATGATGATTCCTGAAAATCTTACTTCATCATATAAAAGAAAAGATTCTTCCAATCCCAAAGGATCAGCCACATACTCAGGATCTATTACAACTTAGATTTTACCTAAAATACATGCTAAAGCCAATTCTTATTAAGTAAGCTAAAATGTATTAGAAAAGAAAAGAGAGAGAATGTTGGTTAAAAGATTAATAGACATATAGACCTGAATTCAATTCTTGAGGTTCAGATACATAGTAGAGGTGAGCTTGTAGTAGCCAAAAGTCCTTTTAGAAATAGTCCATAGGTTATAATCCAATTTCCATATTCGGGGTGGCTCCAGTCAGTGACTGGGGATCACAATCCTTGTGGCTTAAGGTTTCCCCGTCTTGAAACCCAAAGCAGATATGAGATGAAGAAGGATCGTATCCCAGGCTTCTTATACATTTCCAGCAGCCTTTCCGCCTGAGAAAACAATAGGCTTAGCTCTCCTTCCAAACATCCTGGCAATTAGTACAGGGTAATTTATTCATTAAACAGTTCAAATAGAGGTTACCACAACCTTCAAAGAGACACATAGACAATAATACTATTTCACTCAAGTACCATCGTAAATGTTAATATTCCTTTTTTGCTCTTTGAATTAAAATTATTGCAACAGACAAGACTTGTTTGCTTACTCACAAGACCTGAGCAAAAATCTCCCCTTCTACTTCTAACAATGCAGACTTGCATTTCAAAGCTCTGTTCATTTACATATCTTGCTAAGCAGTTCTTAAGGTTCACCCATGGATCAGGTCAGTCGGTGAGGTGAGTTAATTAACTCTTTCTGGCCCTGTCACCTTTCAATGAGATATTAGATTATACTTATAATGTCACAGTGGTGGTGAGTCGACTGCTGCAGCTCCCCGTAGACTCTGCCTGCATCTCTCACCAAGCTGGAGTACAGCAGTCAAGGGGAGAGCACTCGATGTGTTGCATCTACACTAGACGCGATATATCGACCCAGCTGGATCGATCGCTGCCCACCGATTTGACAGGTGGTATAGACATATCCCGAGTATCTGGTGATCAGAGCTGGACCCCGGAGGGGGACACATTGAAGGAACTCAGGGGTTAAGGTGCCTCTATTGTCAACTGTCAGGGCTGCTGTGGCTCAGAGGAGGGTGCTTGACTACCTGGCAGGCTTAGGTGCCGCAAACATGGGAGGCAGGAGAAGTGAAGCGGTCACGGTATGCTTGGGGTGCTCGTGCTCCGAACAGGGGTGAGCTGGGGCGAGGGGGGGTGCTGCAGGGCAGAGCGGGGGAGTTGCCACAAGAGGTGCGCCTCAGGGTGGAGGTGGGAGCTGCCACGGGTGGGGCGCCTTAGGGCGGGGGCGCGGGGGACGAGGGCGCAAGGTGGAAGTTTCTCCTACGGCATGAAACATCCTTGCACGGGCCCTGTCCCATGCCCTGCCTGCAGCCGGCCCTGCACCCCCTGCCCTGCCCTGCCCGCAGCCATCCTCTGTCTCCATCCAGCCCTGCACCTTCTGCCCTGCCCGCACCAGCCGCATCCTCCCTGCCCTGCCTGCAGCCAGCCGCACAGCCAGCCCCTGACACACCCCTTGCCCTGTCTCCAGCCAACTCCTGCCGCTCCCCCTTGTGGCCCTGCCCAAAGCCAGCCAACCCCCACACACCCCCAGCCTGCACCAGCCCTGCACCCCCTGTCTGCAGCCAGCCCCGCACCCCCTACCCTGTCTCCAGCCAACCCCTGATGCACCCCCCAGCCTGAAGCCAGCCAGCCCCGCATCCCTTGCCCTGCCTGCAGCCAGACCCTACCTCCATCCAACTCCCTGTCCACTGGTGCCCTGCAGTTCCCAGGGCAGTAACGATGCACATCTGCTTCAGTGAAGGGGGCAGGCAGCTGGGACCCACACATGTGCACACTCTTGGGTGACCAGATAGCAAATGTGAAAAATCGGGACTGGCGTAGGGGTAATAGAATCCTAGATAAGAAAAAGACCCCAAAATTTGGACTGTCCCTATAAAATCGGGACATCAGGACACCTTAGCACACCCCCAGGACTCCTGAGTTCCATTGCTGGGTTTCCTAATGGTTCCACTGCTGGTTGTTTTCCTTTTCCTGGGGGGACTTTCGGCAAGTTGCTCCACACTCTAGGGCTCTGTCCCCAGCAGTCAAATGGGGATTTCATACTTTCTCACTATTGGAAAGTGCTGGGAGAATCCCCCAGCAAAAGCTGCTCTGACAGTGCTAAGCAGCATCTGACCATTCAAGGTCAGAGCTCGGTACCTGGGAGGAGTGTTTGGCTCTGGGGTTTCACTTCAGCCCAGTCTAGAGAGAGGGGCCCAACCATGGAGTTTGGCTCAAGAAGACCAAGTGTCCAATTTGTTAAGGGCGTTTTGAATTCCAACCCTGTGCTCCTAAGTGCTTGGTGTCAGTTGCAAATTTTAGAAGCATGCTCTCCACTGCATTTTCCAAATCATTCATGAAAATATTGAATAGTATCGGACCGCGGACTGATCCCTGTTGGACCCACTAGGTACACCCTCTCCTTTGGAGAGCCAAACATGGAGAAGGGCTCCTGGAGTCTGGGCTTTCAACCAGCTCTGCACCAACATTACACTGATTACAGCTGGACTGCATTTCCCTCGTTTGCTTGTGATAATGTGCTACGGGATTGTGTGAAAAGCCTTAGCAACCCCAAGCTAGATCCCATCTACTGTTTACCCACCTCCACCAGGCCCAAAACCCTGCCAAAGAAGGAAAGAGGATTGGTTTGGAATGATTTGTTCTTGACAAATCCATGCTCACTAGTCCTAAGAACCAAACTATTCTGTAGGTGCTGCTGACAAACTGAGTGCTTAAGAATGTATTGCAGGATCTCTCCAGCTATGGCAGTGAGGCTAGCTAGTCTGTAAGTCTCAGGGGTCTCTTTGTTCCCCTTTTAGAGAAAGGTCCTGTCTTGTTCATGGATGGGAAGATGTTCTTTTTCAGGGATCTCAGACGAGAACTGGGGCACAGCACCTGGTTTGTCAAGGCCACAAGAAAGGAGGCAGGAACCTCTTCTCTCCTGCTGGCAAAGAACCCCAGGTACCTGAAAGACAGGGACTCACATCCCTGAATGGGCTTTTAAAAAGGCACTGGTTAAAGATTGGCCCCGACCATTTCTTGTTTCCATAGACTAGACATTTTAGCAAACTTTAGAATTCCTTGGTGCTAAACACTGTGAAACTCCCCTTTCTCCTTCACAGAGGGCTTTAACGCCCCTTATCTCACTCAGGCTCACAACTGCCCGGAGTTTGAGAACTGTCCCTGTTCCCATTGGACTGATGGGAGGAGCCTGAGGTGCAGAGAAGGGAAGTGACCTACCCAAGCGCCTACACATTAAGGTGGTGGCAGAGCCAGAAAGAGAAACCACCAGTCCTGACTCCTGTTCTAACAGACAATAATCCCCCCAGAGGCAGGGATAGAGCTCAGGAATCGAGATGGTGGGGAAATTTCATTGAATCCATTTCTGTCAGAAAATCCCATTCAGGCTAATCCGGTTTGTTTCTCAAAATCATAACAAGTGGGATGAAAGTTCTTTGCAAAAATATTGTATTGCAAAACAAAAGCATCTCCTTTTGTCAGAGTGTGTTAAATTGTCTCCTCGCACACAAAGAGGAGACACTTAGATCTCAAACATTAGGATAAGATGCTTCAGTCTGAGCTAAGTCGTTGCTGCTCTTAACAATTTCAAAATAAAAAAATGCAAATAAAATAGACTATTTCAGCTGTTCTATTACGTGTTAATCTGCTCTGAGTAAACTTGATAGGACACCTCATATTATGCCCTACTCCTAGTGACACTCTCCAATGGATCCCCATCCTCCACCCACCGTCAGGTAGGTAAGAGCGGATCATTATTATTTCTACTTGAAAGAGGGAGAAGCTAAGGCTGAGAAAGGAGAATTGACTTGTTTTAGGTCACACAGCCAGTCAGAGGCAGAGTTGGGAATAGGACCCAAGAGCCCTGATTTTCAAACTGCCCATTGGATCTTGAATTTCAGACACTGAATGACCTGAATAAAGTGCTCTCAGATGAGCTCCGGACCAACAACAGTGACAGAAACTATTCAGCAAGTATTTGAGGAGAACTGCAATGTTAGAGAGAATCATGAACTGCTCAGAGACAACTAATGCAGAGAAGCGGCAAAATTCATCAAACATAGAACTGGTTTTGACTTATAAAGAGAAAAACAAGGACCTGAGTCTCCTCCCTGTCAATAACCCCCGGCTCAGCCAATCAGGGTAGAGACTGAGGATGGGAGGCTGAGGGATCTCACCAGAGAGCCCAAAGGATGGCCCAGGTCACCAGTGGGGATCACTTCCCGAGCAATAGTTCAGCCTCACATTTTTGGGTAGACCTCCCACAGTGAGAACTGCAGAGCACTGCCCTGCAAAAAACTAAAAAAACCACACACACACTCTCTCTCTCCCCCTCCCTCCTGGTGTTGGAAGGGGAACAGGTAAAAGGACAAAGGAAGCAAGAGAAGAGAAAGGAGGGAGGGAGCGATGGAGGAAGAGGTGAAACAAAAAGGACAAACCCTAATGTCCCCAGTGATTCTAAGGGACAAAATCCCAGGTGCAGAATAAAATTCTGCCTCCTTAAGCTCGTGTTTTCCATGCCTCGAATTCACCTGTCACCAGATGGATCAGACTGAACAGCTTTCAAACCTCCAGGAGGCTCTTACCTTCTAAACAGGGACGGCTGTTTTCTAGTAAAATCACTAAAAGGGAAGGAGAAACCTCGAAAGAGGTTCCTCCTGGTGCTCAGGTCCGTGAACCCGAATACTCTCTCAGTCCTCAAAGAGAGACCTGGAGAAGGAGACTTGCTGAAGCAAAGCCACAGGGGTCTCTGAGGTTTCCCTGGCCCCTCACCGCTGTCCTGCCTTGCTGATGTCAGTATCTCTCTGTGAGGTCACCACCTCCCCACCACCTTGGACCAATAAGTCTTAGGTCCTGCAAAAGGCCTTTGTGATGTCACTGCCACATCCCTCCTTTGCTGTGCCAATGTCCTGCCCCTGGCCTGGACCTTTGGAAGTTTGAGCTACTCCCTGTTTATCACCCCACTCAAGGAGCGTTCATTATAGTCAGCAAGCCAGCTAGACAGGAAAACATCAGACACTGCTCCCAATGCTACACTCAGTTTTTCAGAAATTAGTCGACTTTCTGGCCAGAAGAGACCATTAGATCATCTAATCTGACCCCCTGCATGTCACAGGCCTCCTGTATGACACAAGAGCTACTTTGGGGGCAAACACATTCAAGAAAGGCATCTAGTCTTCATTAAATTACATCAGGAGATGAAGAATCCACCCCTTTCCTTGGTAGCTTGTTCCTGTGGTGAATCATCCTCGCTGTTGACTATTTGTGCCTTCGTTGTAATAGGAATTTGTCTCTTTTCACCTTCCAATCATTGGGTCTTGTTATGCCTTTCTCTGCTAGATTCAAGAGCCTTTTAATAACCAATCCTTTCTCTTCATTAAGGCATTTCAACACTTCAGCGAAGTCACCTTTCAATCTTCTTTTGATAAGCTAAACAGGTTGAGCTCTTTCAATAGCTCACTAGAAGGTATTTTTCTGCAGCCCTCAGAAGATTTGGTAGCTCTTTGCTGCCCTAGCTCCAATTTCACAACATCTTTTTCAAATGAGGACACCAAAAATGAAAGCTATTCCAATATCAGTCTCACTGATGCCATGTCACCTCCTGTGACGTTATTGACATAATCTGTAACTGTGTAGATCACCGTTGCCAACACTGTTCTATATTTGCAGTCAATATTGTAGAAAGGTTGTTTTGTAAGGGGTCTATGGAGAGGTTCTGATTGGCTGATTATAATGATGCTATCTCTAGATGTGTATCATTTTTGTAGTTGATGTTATGAATGTTGGCTCTATGCTGCCCATATTTCAAACTTGTGCCATAATGGGGGACAAAACAGCTTCCTTGTTAGAAGTGGCTTTGCCAATAGATGGAACCTGGGATTTAAACTCCCAATGATCGCATTGTGTTTGGGATCCATTTGAATTCCTCTCCCAGGTCTTTGACACTTTCATCTCCACTCATAGCGACTCTGATAGAGGATTAAAGAAGTCAAAGCATCATCTCCAAGCACAGACAACGGAGAATGCTTCATCACATGACACTTTGAGAAGTGGATGCAGTGGTCCCTGCAAACGGCTCTGATGGGGCAGCAAAGAGCCACCAAATGTTCTGAGGGCTGGAGAAAAATGCCTTCTAGTGAGTAGTGAAAGAGCTCAACCTGTTTAGCTTATCAAAAGAAGATTGAAAGGTGACTTCACTGAAGTGTTGATGTGCCTTCAGGGAGAGAAAATACTGGGTATTAAAGGGCTCTTTAATCGAGCAGAGAAAGGCATAACAAGACCCAATGGCCGAAAAGTGAAAAGAGAAATTCATATTACAAATAGGGCGCAAAAATTCAGCAGTGAGGATGATTCACCACAGGAACAAGCTACCAAGGAAAGTGGTGGATTCGCCATCTCCTAATGTCATTTAATGAAGTCTAGATGCCTTTCTGGAATGTTTTTGCCCCCAAAGTAGCTCTTGTGTCATACAGGAGGCCTGTGATATGCAGGGGATCAGATTAGATGCTCTAATGGTCTCTTCCGGCCATGAAGTCGACTAATTTCTGAAAAACTGAGTGTAGCATTGGGAGCAGCGTCTGATGTTTTCCTGTCTAGCCGGCTTGCTGTCTAGAACGAACGCTCCTTGAGTGGGGTGATCCACAGGGAGTAGCTCAAACCTCCAAAGGTCCAGGCCAGGGGCAGGACATTGGCACAGCAAAGGAGGGATGTGGCAGTGACATCACAAAGGCCTTTTGCAGGACCTCAGACTACTGGTCCAAGGTGGTGGGGAGGTGGTGACCTCACAGAGAGATGCTGACATCAGCCATGCAGGACAGTGGTGAGGGGCCAGGGAACCCTCAGAGACCCTTGGGGCTTTGTTTCAGCAAGTCTCCTTCTCCAGGTCTCTCTTTGAGGACTGAGAGAGTATTTGGGTTCACAGACGGAACCTCTTTTGAGTTTTCTCCTTCCCTTGTAGTGATTTTACTAGAAAACAGCCGTCCCTGTTTAGAAGGTAAGAGCCTCCTCGAAGGAAGGGGTATCATGGGGTTGTCACAGTTCAGATGCCAATGCCCCACCGCCCCCACTGTAAGGAAGCTCCTGCCACCTGCTCTGTGTTTGCAGGGCAGGAGAGAGCAGCATCCACGGCAGAGATTTGCTCCTGGCTGCCGGAGCAGAGCAGCAGGCTTAGCTGTCAGAACTTCCTGGAGCTATGAAAGGGGAGGGTCCCATGGCTCTGTAGCAGAATGCAGGGCAGGCGAGTTCACGGCAGGCATGGGATACTGGAGGAGGCCAGTTATGGTTATATAATGAACGGCAGCATCTACACTGGCACTCTGTCCCTTTAAGTTTGCTGCAAAAAGCTCTAGGCCTCTCATCGAAGTGGTTTTATTTTGTCACCAAAACAGGGCAGTTTTGTCACCAGATGTGGCATTGCAGTGTGTACACCAGCCACGAGCTGCCGACCGAAGGTGGTCAGACACTGTGTTTTAACCAGATGCAAGCACCATGGCTTAGCTGGCTAAAGCACTTGCCTTGTAAACAGGAGATCCTGGATTCAGGTCCCTAGGGGAGTGGCTTTTGGGGTACATGGTATTGGCTACTGTCAGAAGACAAGATTCAGAGCTAGATGGGCCTTCGGCCTAGCCCAGTGTGGTTTTTCTTATGGTTTAAATTATGCTCAGAGCCACTGATAATAGAGTTATTGAAAGTTTGGGAGATAAGAGCTGATAGGACAGTGGTCCAGTCCCCTCGCAGCTGACCCCCTCCCTCTGAGACAGGGGCAGGTCTGAGCTCTCGCACCAAATGCTCATTGTGGCTGCCAGAATCTGTGGGCAGCTCAATTAATTTGCATTGAGTGTTGAGTCCTGCTTTGTGCCCAGTGTCTGAGAATGAAAATCCTAAACAGCCCTTTGAAACAACAAAAGCAGCAGGACGTGTTATTGTCCCTGCCCCAAAGCAGACAGACCAATGGAGAAATGCCACTGAGTCCACGGTAATACTCCACTGCCATTTTACCTTTTTTGCTTGCTAAACTCCCTCCCAACCTTGTGGGGTCCCAGACCCCGGTATTGATCCTGAGCTGAGATGTCTACACTGCAAATTTACCACCCCACGGCCCAAGCCCCAGGAGCCGGAGCTGGCATGGGGCAGCCCTGGATGTTTCATTGCAGTGTGGACATAGCCTAGCATTATGTCTACACTGCCATTAGCACACGCAAGTCACTATTCTCAAACCCTGGGTCAGCTGATTCAGGCTTGTGGGGCTTGTGCGACAGGGTAATAAAATTACAGTGTAGACACTTGGGCTTGAGCCCAGCCTCTGAGACTCCACAAGGGGTGAGGGTCTCCGAGCCTGGGCTACAGTCTGAGCCCAAATGATTACACTGCAGTTTTTAGCCTCACAACCTGAGTCCCAGGAGCCCAAATCAGATCATCCAGGCCAGCCAGGCCACAGGGATTTTATCTCAGTATAGCTGCACTCTCAGGGTACGTCTACATTGCAATGCAAGCCCAGGGTTAGCAGAAGTCATGTCAGCAGCCCCAACACATAAACCTAAACTATGAGGAAAAGACCCACCCAAAAATAAGCTGGGCAGTGTCCTTCTCCCTAAGGTTCGTAAGTCCAGCAACCAAAAGTCATTTAACATGAGCCATCTCCTCTCTGCACCCCACTCACAGCTCTTGTCCTTAGTCAGTGCAAGCCCAGAGGTGCCTCTGTAGAGTTCATCTGCCATCCTGGGTGGAAAAGGGGGAAAATAAGAAGGAACCGTACTCACTATGTTGTCTAGGGACTCACTCACCCCTCTACAGCCACCCTGTCTTAAAGTTGGTCTAACACATAAATTTTAGCATGAAGACTCAGACCCCAGCCCACTTGGCTTTGGAACCAATGTCCCCTGCCTAGCAAGTGCTATTGAATTGAGGGTGAGTTCCTCCATCTGGGTCTGCCAAGCGCAGTTCTGCTGCCCTCGATTCACACAACAAGGACAACAACCCTTTATTTCTCCTGTCCCAATAACAAGGAGACTGGGAATCCAACACCAGCCAAAAGTGATCATTTTGGCAAGCAACCCAAGACATTCCCAACATACTGTAAAATCCACATGAAGACTCATACACGAAACCTTGCAAGAAAATCTTCCTGAGGGGGTCTGAAGCACCTGCTGCTGGGGGGAAGGAAGGAGCTGTGGGTTGAGATTGAGGGGCACTGGGAATAGGAGGGGGTTGTGGGTTGGGACAGAGGAGAAGGGTGAAGAGGAGCAGGCTCTGGTTGGGAGTGAGGAGCAGTGAGCATAGGAGGGACTGAGGGTTGGGACTGAGGGGCACTGGGCAAAGAGGGGACATGGGTGTAGGCTGAAGAGTATCCTCATTTGGGGATCCAGCAGAACAGGGGAAGGCAGCAGGTGATTCTAATTCCATAGGGATATTTTGTGTGTGCGCGTGCAGGGGAGGAACATGCTATATGCCCAGAGGCCTTTATTCCTCCAGCCTGCAAGGACAGAGGGGCTGTCAGGAAGTTGCCCCTTCAATCCCCCCCACACAAAGGCCCTTCTTAGAAAAGGCAAAATCCTGAAGAGAAAAAACGTCAAAGAAGACTCCAGAAAGACAGATTTTTAAGATATAATGAGTAATTTATTACCTGACCAGGGACTTGAACCCTCAGATTAAAAATCTGATACTTTACCAACTGAGCTAGTCAGACTCACAAACAAATACAGCAAGTTGGTGCAGAGGAGAAACTAGTCAAGGAAACGAAAGCAGGAAACAAAAGGGGAAACCTGCTGCTCTCTCTGGCCTGGTCAACACTACGAGTTTATGTCACATTAACCCTGCATCCGTCTACACAAAGAAGCCCTTTATATTGATATAAAGGGCTCTTAATAAGGGTATCTGTGCCTCTCCTTGATGACGAGTAGTGCTGAAATCAGTATTGCCATGTCAGATCAGGGTTAGTGTGGCTGCAATTTGACGGTATTGGTCTCTGGGCGCTATCCCACAGTGCACCATTGTGACTGCACTGGACAGCAATCTGAACTCGGATGCACTGGCCAGGTAGACAAGAAAAGCCCCGTGAACTTTTGAATTTCATTTCCTGTTTGCCCAGCGTGGAGCGCTGATCAGCACAGGTGACTATGCAGTCCCAGAATCAAAAAAGAGCTCCAGCATGGACTGTTCGGGAGATACTGAAGCTGATCTCTGTATGGGGAGATGAATCTGTTTTATCAGAACTCCGTTCCAAAAGACGAAATACCAAAACATTTGAAAAAATCTCCAAGGCAATGATGGACAGAGGCCACAATAGGGACTCAACGCAGTGCTGAAACTTAAGGAACTGAGACAAGCGTACCAGAAAGTCAAAGAATGAAATGGACGCTCATGGAGGGAGGGGCGACTGAGGATTGTAGCTATTCCACAGTTCCCGCACTCCTCAAAAACCATTTGAATTCTTGGCTGAGTTCCCAAAGCCTGAAGGGTCAAAAGCATTGTCGCGGGTTGTTCAGAGTATATGTCGTTCCCCCGCCTCCTGCCTCCATGAAAGCAAAGGGAAAAAAATCCTCTCTCACCTTTTTTCAGTGTCACTGTATGTCTACTGGATGTTGCTGGCAGATGTGGTGCTGGAGCACTACACAGCAGCATCCCCTTCCCTTCCCTTGCGGACGGCAGACGGTACAGTAGGACAGGTATCCATCATCTTCGTCCCGTGAGTGCTCCTGACTGGCCTCGGTGAGATCGGCCGGGGGTGCCTGGACAAAGATGGGAATGACTCCCAGGTTCATTCATAGCAGCTGGAGGCTGCGCTCCCCTCCCCCCTTTGATCCCTGCTTGCAGAAGCAATAAAGTCAGTGTTGTTTCAAATTCCTGCATTCTTTATTACTTCATCACACAAATGGGAGGATAACTGCCATGGTAGCCCAGGAGGGGTAGGGGAGGAGGGAAGCAATGGGTAAGGTTGTTGCAGCGGCACCCACTAGAATGGCATGCAGCGCATCATTTCTGCGGGATCTCTAGGGCTCTGACCCGGAGCGCCCGTTTGCCCCTCTGGTTCTTTAGTAGCCTTGCCTGATAATCTAGGCAGAACTGACTCTCCATTAGACAAAACTTAAAGAAGAGAATGACCTGGGGAGTCATTCCTATTTTTGTCCATAAGCCCGTGGCCGACCCCATCGAGGCCAGCCAGGAGCACCCATGACAGCAGCAGATGGTGCAGTATAACTGGTAACTGTCATTGTCAACTTGCAAAGCAGCAGACGGTACAGTAGGGCTGGTAACCATCTTTGCTAACTTGCAAAAAGCAAGGGGATGCTGCTGTGTAGCACTGCAGTACCACGTCTGTCAGCACTATAACGAAGACATACGGTGATAGTGAAAAAAGGCTGAACGGGCTCCATGGTTGCTGTGCTATGGCGTCTGCCCAGGCAATCCAGGGAAAAGGGCGCAAAATGATTGTCTGCTGTTGTTTTCATGGAGGGAGGATTGAGTGATGACATTTACCCAGACTCACTCATGACACTATTTTTGCCCCATCAGGCACTGAGATCTCAACCCAGAATTCCAATGGGCAGGGGAGACTGCGGGAACTATGGGACAGTTACCCACAGTGCAACGCTCTGGAAATTGTATAAAGTCGAGGACACAGGCCCATACTAAGCACATTAATTCGGCGGTGTGCGTCCATGTACCAAGGCTAGCATCAATTTCCCTGGCCAGGCCCTTTGGAGGTTTGAGCTACTCCCTGTGGTCACCCCACTCAAGGAGCGTTCGTTCTAGGCAGTAAGCTGGCTAGACAGTAAAACTTCAGATGCTGCTCCCAATGCTACACTCAGTTTTTCCGAAAACTAGTATCTGTAAAATTAGTCTACTTTCTGGCCAGAAGAGACCATTACAGCATCTAATCTGACCCCCTGCATATCACAGGCCTCCTGCATGACACAATAGCTACTTCTGGGGGAAAGGCATCTAGTTTTCATTGAATGATTTCAGGGGATGGAGATTCCACCACTTTCCTTGGTAGCTTGCTCCTATGGTGAATCATCCTCGCTGTTGACTATTTGGGGCTTAGTTGTAATATGAATTTGTCTCTTTTCACCTTTCAATTATTGGGTCTTGTTATGTCTTTCTCTGCTCCATTCAAGAGCCCTTTAATACCCAATCTTTTCTCTCCATTAAGGCACTTCAACACTTCAGTGAAGTCACCTTTCAATCTTCTTTTGATAAGCTAAACAGATGGAGCTCTTTCAATAGCTCACTAGAAGGCATTTTTCTCCAGCCCTCAGAACATTTTGGTGGCTTTTTGCTGCCCCAGCTCCAATTTCACAGTATCTTTTTCAAATGAGGACACCAAAACTGGAGACAGTATTCCAATATCAGTCTCACTGATGCCGTGTCACCTCCTGTGATGTTATTGACATAATCTGTAACTTTATAGATCACCATTTTGACCACTGTTCTATATTTGCAGCAAATATGACAGAAAGGTTGTTGTGAAAGGGGTCTATGGAGAGGTTCTGATTGGCTGATTGTAATTATGCTATCTCTAGATGTGTACCATTTTTGTAGTTGACTTTATGAATATTGGCTCTATGCTGTCTGTATTCAAACTTGTGCTATGCTTCCGAGGAACACCCCAGCCAGACAAGTTGGTGTCAGTTCTGCCTAGCCTGCTTGATGGCCCATTAAGGACCATCAGCTCTACAATCAACCCATTGAGAGAAGGTAGATATGCCTTGTGGCTCAGCAAGGTATGCAGGGACCTGCCTATGGACAAAACTCAAAGGTTTTTCTATGCCACGTGCTGGATAGAGTGTCCTTGGGACAAAGAAAACAAAGACCACATGGCAAGAGACTGTAAAAGGCTGATGCCTCTTCTCCATCTTGTCTTCAGTCCTGCTTCATACCTCTGAAGGGACTTTGCTACAAACTGAAGCTCTGTACAAGGGACTGAATGACCCATCCCAGCTGTGGATGGACTCCAGAGACTTGATTTGAACCTGCAGTTTATTCCATCACTGCTACAAGCCTGAACCAAGAACTTTGCCATTACTGTATGTGAAGGGTTAAAATTCATGTGCATATTATATAACAACCTGGTCTATGGATTGTGCCAGCTCTTTTCCAGACCCAAAGTCCAGAGTATAATCAAGGGACTAGAAGCCTAGCAAATAGTGACCAGCTAAAAGAAAGCTGGGTAAACAGAAAGCCTTGCTTGCTAAGATAGGCTTGGTCATCAAATTGCCAGGTGTTGGAGCTAAGAACTAAAGAATTGTATCTTATTCAGAATTGCAGATTGAACAAAGAATCCCTGTTCCTATTGTGTAAGTCTCTTCTGTAGGGAGACGTTCTTCCCAGAGATCCAACCTTGAGTTTATGAAAAGTTGGCAGATGTCAATATAAGATATGGCATCCTTCCACCTCCCTTCCCAGGGACCAGTGCCTTGCCTTAAGACACACAGAAAACAATCTTTATTGCCATATACTTTCACTGTTTCTTTGCTTTAAACCCTAGGAATGTACCTGGAGGACAATCAAAGGAGTTGCTCCTTTCCTATGGACCTCAAATCAGAATTCAGCATAGATATTTTATACTAATAACATTTTATCAAAGTATTCATGAAATGTTAACTTGCTAACTTGAGACCATGGGTGGAGACATTATGTAACCTGTTAACCTTTGGCTACTGTGCTTATCATGTCTTGCTGCAAAACCTATCCCAGAGTTTGGAACTCCCTACCCCGTCTCTTTCCCCCACCCATGGAACATCTATATATTCTATTGTAATCAATTAACAGTGTCTCTGAGCCTAATAAGCAAGGTGACACTCTGCCAGTTCTGTGTGTAAAAACTCCTATTCTTGCCCTCTATATGGTGGAGATTTATGTCCTTCACAGACACCTGCTGAACAAAGAGGAGATTCAGCATCCAGCTTGGCTGAATGTGTCTTCTCTCCCCACAGCTTGGTGATCTTCTGAGGAAATGGAGAAGACTGCCTTTGCCTAGCTGCACATTGCTTGCAAAAGAAACAAGTCTTTTTGGTGGCAAGTGTTGAAAGGAGCCATTAGACAAATGTGGAGACAGGACAAATGTCCCCCAACTCAACTGGCATCTGTGGATGCTGAAGTCACAACACAAAGTGCTAAACAGTATATGAGCACAGGCTGGTGTCAGAAGAGTCTCTACCAAAGCCTTTTCCACCAGCAGGGGCCTCTCTGTGCGCAGAACTCCTGGTAGTGTGATGGCTGCAGGCAGTAGAGAACTCTATTTTGGCATCTCTTTGTCAGTGAACATCTACAGAGGCTGTTTAAAGGTCTTTAGATAGTGATCTTTGGGAAGAGCTGGCTGAAGTGTCTTCCTAGTAACCAGAAGATCCTGGCTTGGCCTGCCAGTTCTTCCGTGCAAGTCTTGAGGGAAATGGGGAATGTCTGTAGTTTGGAATTTGCAGGTGTTGTCCTGGACCATCAAAGGGAACAGTTGCAAGTATTTGCTTAAAGCAGGCACCGTGGCTTGGGTGGCTAAAGCACCTGTCTAGTAAACAGGAAATCCTGGGTTCAACTCCCAGTAGTACCTTGTTCTACGGGTTTTGTCTCCTCTGCTCACATTTTCCTGTGTCTTTCTAGGAAACAGAAGAGACCTCCCTTGGTATCCAAGTCATTGCTTGCTAAGGAAAAGGCTTCTTTGGAGAGAAACATTGGAAAGAATCAAATCACAAGCCTGGAGTTGATGAAAAGGCTGCTGTGACTGGCATTGGCATGGTGGTTGCTTTGACTGCAATTGCTGCAACACAAAAGCCTGCACCACACGTCCTTGTGATTCGCTGGGGATGTCCACACACAGATGTCATGTCATCTTCCTTTTGATTGTCACTGATGAAAAATGAAGCAGCTGGGAGAAAAGTCCCAGAGGCACTTGCCAGGTAAAGTAGAGGTTAGAGATGCAGCACCCAGTGGTGCGTTGCCAAATCTGTCCACTCCTTCAACTTTTTGGTCAATCTTTTGAAGAAGCAGAGAAGACTGCCTCTGCCTTGCAGTGCAAATGCTTCCAAAAGAAACCGGTCATTTTTTCTGACTAGTTTTGGAAGAGGCACCTAAGAAATGTGGAGACAAGGAAAAGGTCATCCTAACTCAACTTGCATCCGTGACTCTTGAGGCCACAATGCAGAGCACTGAGCACTGTACGACCACAGCTGGGGACAGAAGGACCTTTTTCAAAGGCATTTTCCACTAACAGGGTCTTCTCTGTTCACAGAATTTCTGATAGTTTGATGTCTGCTGGCACTGGAGATCACTATTTTGGCATCTCTCTCTCTGTCTCAGTGAGCACCCGCTGTGGTTGTTGAAAGTGTGTGATGGGATCTATGGGATGCAACTGAACAGTGGGACCCCTGAGCCCTTTGTCCCACCACCTGGGCTCCCTCTCACGCATGTGATACTGAGACAAGCTGTGAATCTCTGGCAGATATTGCACTTACACAGACATCCGTAGGTAGGGACACAGCCAACTGAATTACATGAATGCTTCTGCAGCCACTCATAACACTAATGATAGAAAGTCGCCCCCCTACAGCTCTGCAGCCTTGCACCCCTGGATCATACCATCTTGCCTTAATCAGAAGCCTGATCAGTGTGAGTTTATTACACAGGGTCCACCCCTCCCTCACTGTGAATAGTACATGAACCAGCCTTGTAATGGAGCTGAGATTTCCCAAGAACTTCAAGCAAAATACACCAGTTTAAGTAGAGCATAAAACAGATTTATTAACTACAGAAAGATGGAGTTTTAAGGATTATAAGTGGTAGGAATAAAAGATCAAAGTAAATTAACATGGAAATTAAAGATAAATTCACAATCTAAACTTTACACCTTATTACACTAGGGCGTAGTTCAGTTATGCACACAGGAAGGCTTAATGCTCGAGCTGCTAAACACATGCTAGGCAGGCTTAAGGTCGGGCTCCTCATGGCAGTAGAGAAGAAGACTCGGCCCCTGGATGGGCAGGCTGGGGCTTCCTGGATCCCATTTGCTCACAGCCAGCGCCCTGCCCCCACTCCCAAGTCATCCATGGCGCCCCCAGGTCGGCCAGAATGGAGCAGCAGTTTTCACTGCACTACGTCCACTTATGGCTTACAGGCAACTCCCAGACTCACCACAGTCCACCATCTCGGCCAGAAAGGAGCCCACTCAGCCTCACCATTGCTGCTTTTCCTTTTCCCCAGAACCCCGCTTCTCCTGGGCTGCAAGTAGCCATCCCTGGGATGCCAACAGGCAGCCACAGGGGTCTGTCTCCCAGCAGCCAACCGCACCTCCATGGGTTCAGCCCTCAGAAGGGCAGGTGGAGGTTTCCTGGATCCCAGTTGCTCACAAGCAGCCCAGCCTCCACCTCTAAAACCATCAGTCATGCCCCCAGGTTGGCCATAAAGGAGCCGCCATTCTCCACTTGGACTCAGCTTTGCTTGTTTTCCTTTCACCCAGTGTAGGGATTGATCCTGGCTGGCAAACCACCAGATAGTTAATCCCTGCAACCCCCCGTTACCCCCCCTGATCATAAGACCAGGCAAGTACAGCACTACATGCCTGAGTAGAATGAAAAACATAGCACGTCACGCTTGCAAGCAGCGGGTGAGAAGCAGGGAGATAAGGGAGATCCTCCGCCAGTAAGAAACAAGTAAACAAGGCTGTGATTCATGCTGATTCATGCTGACAATGTAACCAGAAAGAATAAAAGGGCTGCCACGCCGGCTGACGGGGCGCCTTCCTGAGCAAACAAGCTGTCTGTGTCTGGTTCCTTCCCGCATCTGGTGACCCCGACGTGATTCCAGCCCTCCGTACCCACCGGCCGGCCGAGCCGTGGTGCACCGCAGTGCGTCTTCGCACTCCCTCGTGAGTATGGGAGGGGATTTGTCCGTGCAACAGAAGGCTCATACGACAGAGCTGGTTCAAGTACTCAAGGTAACCGGTCGCACGACAGCATCACAGCGACATGTGGAGGAATTGCTCCATGTGATAGAGGTTAAATGCCCTTGGTACCCCGAGAAAGGAACTCTCGAGGTTTCTGACTGGCAAAATGTGGGCGAACGGCTCCTAAGGGAGCCTCGAGCGCCCATCCGACACATCTTGCTGTGGCAACATTGTGCAGAGGCAATCGGGCGTTTGCGAAAGGAGGCGCCCCCGCTTGCCTCTCCCACCCCTACCCCACCTCCCTCATATGTCACGGAGGTTGAAACCCCAAGTCCTGCACTCAGGGCGACACCCCCTAGTCTAGCCCCCTCTGAGTCCTTGCTGTCGTCGCCCTCCCCCTTTTGCCCCCTCCGGCTCCGAGCGCAGTACAGGCTGCTTTCGGCCCCAGCTGGCTGTGAAGGAAAAAATATAGACAGAGGCGGAGCAAAAGGAAATACAAGTTACAGAACTGAAATTACGTTTGCAAAGCTTAACTGTCCAGTAAGATCCAACAGTGTGCCTTTGTGACCCTGGAGTCGGTGTGGCTTGGTGACACCAAAGAAGCCACAGGCAGCCGACCTGGACTGGAATCTCTGAAAGAGACGCCGCAGGAGATTCCAGGGTGTAAAAGAACAGCCCTCCCAAGAGCAGAAGCATGTTGGAAATTCTGGACAAGCTGTATACAGGATAATCTCCCTTCCACCTCTCCCCCTCCTCTGAACATTATACACAGAAGTGGCCAGTCTGGACGTACCTGTGTAAGTATGAAAGGAGCTTCGGGCTTGGGGCATTAATATTTTCCTGAGTGATGTGGGAGCGTTCCCAACACTCTCCATTGTTGTTTTATTATTTTATTAATGAAGCTTTAAAATTCAGTCCTATGGTGTGTTTTCTTTATCTTCCCCCAGCGATCCTGTAGTGTCAGCCTGATCACCTAACACGAGGGATAGCTTGGTAACAGAAATTTGTCACAGTTTGGTGAGCAATTAAGACGGGGGGAGCACTGCAGAATTTACACCATCTATTTGTTTTACCCTTGTTATTTTGTGTTTGCTTTGCTTGGTACTGTTGGTGCTATATGTTGAGAATTGCATGAGTAAAAGTATGCCTTAATAGGATAAGAAAATGCTATTTGGTTTTGGTTCTGTTCTGTTTAACCGGTTACTGTTGTTTTTCTGCTCTGTATACATTTGGGCGTTAGGAGTGTGGGCGGAACTGAACCTCTCGTTCGTAATTCCTTGGAGTGGAAGCCATGAGTGCGAGGAAGCTCTGAGGTTGAATTGAGATCCTTCTGTCCCGTCCCCTGTAGCGGACAGTGTATAGAAGTGGGAAAGTCTGACTTAGACTGTACTTCCCTCTGCGCTCTGTGTAATTTCTTTTTTCTGTTTAAGTGTCAGCAGACAGATGGGTGGGTCTCTAGGTAAACCCTCTAAAGCGGTTTGGATTATATGTTAAGTAAATGGCCTTTACCTGGTGTTCAAAAAGGAATGTCAAGAGGAAATTAAATAGTTAAATGCCAATGGACTATGCGTTTTTGTCCAGGTGGCAAGCCTCATGAAGGAGGACTCGGGTAGTCTTGTGAGTGAGAATGTTTAAAGGAAAAGACCAGGAGGGGTGGGGGCTAGTTAAGGAGCCCACCCTCCTAGCTAAACTGGTAGTGGAACAAGTTGGTGCCCATGGAAGGGACGGTTCAGCAAGAAAAGCAGGATCGGGCCCAGGCAGACAGGCAACAGAGAGAGAGATTGGAAAGCAGGTTGGAAAACTTTAAGGGTGTAGTGGAAGGAAGGAGTCAGTAAGTGTAAGCGTGGGGATTTCAAATACCCAGGACTTACTTGGCATGGTGATTTAAGTTGATAAAAGTGTCTGTTGGGAGACAAGCAAGTGATTTAAGGGAGAGTGAGAAGTTAACTCTGTAGTTGCTGGAGGAAACAGCAGTTGAACTTTGTAAAAATGCTAAAGAAAAGGGCTCTTGGTGTCTGCGAAATGTTTGTAAATAAATTTAGGCAAAGAAATTATTGGATTGCTATCATTTGGTTTGGCTATGAACAATTTAGTTAAATTAGCTGAAGAATGTATACAGTGTTATGTAATTGAAAACCTGGGCTGCTTATGAAACAAATGTAAGAAAATATGGGGTAATTCCTCTGTTTTTGCCTGAAGTCAACAAGGGTATTTGTATATTTCAAGCGATGATTGTCTGCCCAGAAGGGGTGGGTAGACCTCTGTTTTTTTTGTCTTTCAGATAATCAGAGAAAACTGATGCCAGCTGAACAGCATTCAACGTATCATGCATTTACTGGCACAACAGGAATTATGTTTTGTGTTCTATGTCCTGTCTTGTGGTGTTTGTCTCGTGGCCAAAATTGTTGTGTTTAATATTTTCATAGGATAGTCTAGTTAAAATTAAATAGAAGGGTTAAATGCAGATACTTGTTTTATTCACCTTTGGAATACAAGGTGTTTGGATAAATCAGGAGAATGTGATACACTAAAGTCTAATGCATTTGCTTAAGTAAGAAAAAGAAGCTTCATTGGCCAAATTGTTAATTAAAGAAATTTTTGTTATAATTTGCATGCCAACGGTCTTTGAAAGCAAAGACATGAAAAGTTAACCCACTCCCCATATTGTACATGGGATCTTTCTGGCTACCTCACATTTCTAGCCAGAGGGCTGGGGATGGTGAAAGGCTATTGGACTAGAGGTTGAATTGAATGAACTCCTCAAAGTGGGTGTGCTTGTTCTAGCTCGTTGCTCCAAAGTTCTGTAATAAGGTTATTTTAGTAAAAGAGTATGTGTGGCATATATTAAATAATAAGACTAATGTACTGTATAATGGCAATGTTTACGTGTTCGTTGTTGGGAAAAGGTGTATAAGTGAAGAGTGAAAGTTTCCTTTGCAGGTTAAAGGAAGCCAAAAAGGGAGAAGAAAAAAAAGAACAGAATGAGTTAACTGAAAAGACAAAAGTAGCTAGGAGACTGTAGATAAGACACTGTCTCCATTCAAGGACACTGCTCACAGCTAAGACTTGGCTGATGACCAAGGAAAGGGGGGTGGGGCGTGAATGTGCCCAAGCAACTATGAGATCTGCAAAACACTGCCAGGCACTAATGAAATGTGTTAAGTTTCTTTTCTCACGGGTGAAGAAGCGCTACCCAAAGACCGAATCAGCCCTTGCCTTCTCGGATGCCCTTCAACTAGCCCTGGCAGGCTTTGTGGGCTCCCTGTCCTATCATATTTAGAAAGATCCTCGCCTGCATGCCATTTGTTACATTCCCACTGTATTTCGTAATCTTTGCCAGCAAACCCCCATAATTGATGCGCTTACAGTATTCACTGATGGCTGCCCAACCCGTGGTGTTGTTTCTTGGCGTACTGCCACGCAATGGCACTCGCGGTTTACCACTCCTCAAACAAGCCCTCAATGGGCAGAACTTGCTGCCCTTTGTTTAGCCTTTTCTCATTTTTCCATTGTCCCCCTTAATGTTATTACAGATAGCCTTTATGTTGCTAACGTTGGTACCGCTATAGCTGACAACAGATAATGGGCCAGCTTACTGCTCTCAACAAATTGCTGCCTTCTGCTCCCGTTGGGGCGTTGTGCACACCTTTGGCATCCCCTATAATTCACAGGGCCAAGCTATCGTTGAGCGCGCGAATCGTACCCTCAAAACAGCTCTCCTCCAACAACAAACAACAGGGGGAATCCCGCCCACGCTGCCCGACAAGGAGGAGTGGTTAGCACATGTTCTTTATACAATCAATCATTTAAATCTTGTTTTTGATGGTGCCCATTATATCTCCCGTTTACAGAAACACTTTAGGTGCAAGGAAGAACTCCCCACCCCTAAAGTAACGTATAGACAACTCCCTGGAACCACGTGGAGTGCCCCAGTCCCCTTGATTACCTGGGGGCGGGGGTACGCAGCCGTTAACATACCTAAGGGGCCTGTGTGGGTCCCAGCCCGTTACATCCGTCCATGGAAAGAGGACCCCACAGGCGGCCCGCAGCATGGCGTGGCACCAGGGTCTTAATAATCCCATTCCTGATTTCAATCAGTTATTAACAACAACAGTTACACTGTCTCAAGAACGGCGCCGCAGTACTCCCAATGCACCAGTGACGTGGGGACAAATAAAGTCCCTCCCACAGCAAGCTGAGCGTCTGCTGGAACAGCAAGAAAAGGAGAAAACCCCAGAGAATTTGTTAACTGCTTTTATTGCTTGCCTGAATGCTAATTCTTGTGTGATGTTATGTATAATGCCTTGGCCACCTCCCTGGTTGGTATACCTGGCCTAACCGTTATTAATAGCAATGATATTAACCGGCTAGCGTGTTTAGCAGTTAAAGCCCTTAATGCTACCCTATTGCTGTGGCATTGCTCAATGAGGAACAAACCGAATTGCGCCATGGCATTTTGCAAAATAGAGCTGCCATTGATTATCTTCTTTTGCTACATCACTATGGTTGTGAAAAAATTAATGATATGTGTTGTTTTAATATTTCTGATCACTCCCATGCTATTAATAATCAAATAGCTTTAATTAAAAATCTTACTGCTCAAATTCGAATTCACAATGACCCATTCTCCTCCTGGTGGGACTGGCTATCTAGCTGGCTACCAGGATGGGGTTGGTTACATCAGGTAATAACCTATGGAGGACTTTGCCTTTTATTCCTCATATTCACCTGCTGTGGCGTTCAGTGTATTCCCTCCTTAATTTCATTGTGCACCCAAGGGTGCCCTTGGGCAAGAAAAAAACCTGCCCTTCCCTTCTAAAAAGTAAAGGGGGAGATGTAGGGATTGATCCTGGCTGGCAAACCACCAGATAGTTAATCCCTGCAACCCCCCGTTACCCCCCCTGATCATAAGACCAGGCAAGTACAGCACTACATGCCTGAGTAGAATGAAAAACATAGCACGTCACGCTTGCAAGCAGCGGGTGAGAAGCAGGGAGATAAGGGAGATCCTCCGCCAGTAAGAAACAAGTAAACAAGGCTGTGATTCATGCTGATTCATGCTGACAATGTAACCAGAAAGAATAAAAGGGCTGCCACGCCGGCTGACGGGGCGCCTTCCTGAGCAAACAAGCTGTCTGTGTCTGGTTCCTTCCCGCAACCCAGAACCTCCCTTCTTCTCCTGGGCTGCAAGTAGCCACTCCTGGGAAGCCAAGAGGCAGCACAGGATTCTACCTCCCAGCAGCCAACCACACCTCCCCAGGCTTTGCAGAATGAAGGGTGGTGCTCTACTAACCCCACTTAGCCACACAGCTTCTTCCCTGCCTTCCCCAGCTCAACTTTCCTCTATTGCCCCATTCCTGCCTCACTTCCTCCTTTGGCCAGTCACGCAAAGGAGCCCAGCAGGAAGTGAGAGCCTCTATAGGCCAACCTCCAACAGCAGAGGTAGCCAAGTAAACAAGCCTCCAAATGGTGACTGGCCTAACTACTCTAGGTTCTCCAGCCTGACACCAAGGTGCTTTCTCCACTGCTGTCAGCATCCTCTGTCATGCAGGGGTTGGAGTTATCCCAGGGACAGGCCAATAGGAGGAGTGCCCTTTCTGAACAACAAGGGGATGTGGGAAAAAGAAGCCAGCCTGTTTCTGAACCAGGGACCTTTTGCGTGTTAGGCAAATGTGATAACCACTACACTACAGAAACTCCACCTACTGGGTCGTTGCTCACTCTGGGACAGACCGATGGACAAATCTAGAGAATGTGGTGGTAGCCCCTCGATAGGTCAGCTGGCAGGGCAGAGGACTGGAGCCAGCACTCAGGAAGTCGTCCTTACCTCGCCTGTGTGACTCCAGCTTGAGGGAGAGCTTCTTTTTCTTCTCCTTGCTGACAAAGAGCAAGAGAAGAATGAAAGGTCAGGTGGGCCAACTCGGTGCAGAAGCCCATGCTGTCTTTTCCTGCTGCATAGCCTGAAATGAGGGACTCGTGGCAGTTAAAGGAACTGCTGCACTCTCAGAAAACATCCCGCCCGTGCATAAAGGAGGATAGAAGAGCCTGTTAGTCTAGCAAGCTCCCAACTGAACTGTTTCAGCAGCTGCTAGGTTTCTTTTTGGCCTGTTACTTTTCTGTCTGGGATGTTGTTGTCAGCTGTGGCACAGAAAAAGGACGTCATTGCTAGCTGCCCATGAAGATAAGATTAACTTTTGCCTTCCTTGCTCGGCTTTACTTGCTTCCTCACCCTATTCCTGCCTTAGTTCCTGTGTTACCTGAAGGCAACGGGGGCCCAGCAGTACGAAGAGGAAGTTAGACAGCTAGACCCTGGTGGCAAAAGTTCTACCACCGCTTGCCACCCCACTCTCTTCTCCCAGCTTCACATATTGACCGCCAGGGACTTGGTGCCCAGCAGCGCAACGGAAGGCAGTGGGCAGAGCCACCCTCGCCTTGAAGCCCTGGCTCGTTAAACCGTATCTTCAATCGCTGATGACCAATGAGAGACCAACAGCGCTTGCTCTTTTAGCACTTGAAAATGCCATTGGTCAGTCACTGGATCTCTTTAATGCTGTTACATAACAAATGAAAATAGAATCTCAGTGTGACATTCTGTACCTTTGGGGGAGTGTGCTGTAACCCCCATACTCCTCATTTTCATATAATCATGATCTTATATACAGAGCATGCCTTGTAAGGTATCAGGGGAAAGGATATGATCTGCTGAAAGTCATTTCTCTACCCATAGATGTTTACCATTCATGCATATGAAGTTATGAGAATTGTGCAGTGTGGTTATCACTATGCTGTAAGGTGAGGGAGTCAGCCAAATATTAGCTCCCCAGTGACAACAGCAAGGAAAGTAACCAACACCCGGACAGGGTGTCAAACAACCCATCAACAGCCATTGTTCAGCAAGGGAGCTACAGTGCAATCACTTACCTGCAAGAGGACACTCCAGGGGAATTGCTCAGACTTGCTTGGAGAGACGCAGTGATGCTCACCTGACTCTGAAGGGGGAGCAAAGCCAAGAGGGAAGAAAGGACATGATAAAAGCAGAGACATTTGCCATGCTTTGTCTCTCTCGTCCACCTACATCTACAGACACCCCCACACCAAGCAACTGAAGCGCTGACGAAAGGGGAGAGCCTGGCTGAAAAGCTGGCCTGTGGTGAGAAGCATCTAAGTTTGTAAGGGCATTGAAAGGGTTAAGATCAGCTTAGAGTGCATTTTGCTTTTATTTCACAAAAACAACAAGGAGTCCAGTGACACCTTAAGAACTAACAGATTTATTTGGACACAAGCATTCGTGGGTAAAAAGCCCTCTTCTTCAGATGCATGAGTGAAAATTGCAGATAGAGGCATAAATATATATTGGAACATGATGTAAAGGGAGTTACCATACAAGGGGAGAACCAGTGTTGAAGGCTAATTCAGTCAGGGTGGATGTGGCTCTCTCCAAGTAATTGACAGGGAGGTGTCAATATCAAGAGAGGGAAAATTGCTTTAGTAGTGAGCCAGTCACCCCCAGTCCCTCTTCAAGCTCAAATTAAAATTGTTAAGTTTGCAGATCAGTTGTAACTCTGCGATTTCTCTTTGAAGTCTGTTTTTGAAGTTTTTTGAATGGCTTCTTTTAAATGGCTACTTTGAATGGCTACGTTTAATTGTGTTATTGAATATGAACATGTAAATGTGTTATAGAAGTCCCGTGTGGTCTAGTGGTTAGGATTTTTGGCTTTCACCCAGACAGCCTGCGTTCAATTCCCCACACAGGAACAATGCAGAGCTTCTCCTTGGAGGGGAGACAGGAAACAAAAAGAACGGGAAGGGATCCTGCCAGCAGCAGAGCTGAATAGAGTTGGGAGCAGTACTGGATTTGACATGGTGCCATAGTGCTAGGCCCAAGCCCTGAAGGGACCTGTAACAGTAACTTCCTCCCCTCTGCAGAAAAGGAGCCTCAGAGCAGCCTGGATTCAGTAGGGGAGCTGAGCTGAGACCCCAGAGGGGCCTGGGAGCTGTAGTTCCTTGACCAGCTGCCTGCCTTGGAGCAGAGAAGGAACATTTCCCAGCATTCCCTTGGCTGCTATCAACAGGAAAGGGAGGGGGGAAGCTGTGAGACTCCATGCGCTGCAGCTTGCTGTGGCTGGGGGGCTGGCTGCTAGAAGGGGGTGCCACCTGTGAATAGGGAAGAGGTGTGACCAAGGAGTAGAAGGCTTTGGCCCAGGGAGCACCCTCAGAAGACTTCCCCAGACAGGGTGAGGGATGCTGGTGTGACCTCGCCTGGCAGCCCCCAAAGATGGAACTGGGTGGACTAACTGAACAGGGCCCCTCTCTATCTGAAGCTGGGCAAGGGAGGTATGTGGATCCCACCAGAAGGTAAAATGGTAAGGAAGGAAGGGGAGATTCTACTGGACCTGGACAGCTTCAGATACAGGACAGGAGGATTTCCACTTCTGAGCCATGAAAATAGAAATTGACTTTTCCTTTCCAGATGTATCTAATATTCATAAAGGGAATCTAGCCCCTGCCTTCCAGATCTGAACACCTCAAAATCAGGAGTGCTCAAGCTCAATTTGGGCAGCTGTTACTTCATTTCTCCCAAATCAAATATGCTGATCCACTGTTATTTACTGTAGAAAAAGTAGGAGAAAATTGAGCAACAAACGTTGGGGTCTTCACAGTGCTAACGAGGGCTGGAATTGCTATTTTCAACAGCCATTACACTTTTTTTTTTAGTTTTGTTTGTTTAAAAGGAAGACAGTGATATTGCACTGGCAAATTCCCCATAGAAACAAAGAATGGAACAAAAGAATAATAAAGGCACCTCAACTTTCCTCATTTATGTAGGACAGTCTTATTAGATGGATCCAGACATCTTCCAATCACAGAAGCTGATAATTGTTCCACTTTACTGCAGTTCTGCAACCATGCAGGAACCTAGAGGAGGAAAGTGCCTAACTCCAGAGTCTGCAGCTGCCTAGGGCCAGTGCTGAGGATTTAGAGTCCCTAGTGCTGCCCTTGCAAGGTTCAAGCATGCTCAGCCTTGGCATTGCCTCTGCTCCTGCGGCTAGTAGCTGCAGCTGTCTAAGGCTGGCCTCTGGCAGTTGCCCCATGGCTGTAGCTAGAGAAACTACAAGTGGCTCTATGACTCCTGGGGCCATTAAGCTAGAGCACCTAAAGACACTGGAGTTAACCTCAAGGAACAGAGGTCACCAGTAGGAAAGGAATGTCGGGGGAGCAGGGAAGGCGGGAGCAGGTCAGGCTTGCAGAGGGAGCTTCCATCTGGTTGGGAGCATGTCCAAAGTAGAAAGGAAACAAGTATGGGGAGAGGTGGTGGTGACCAGGTAGCAGACTAGCATGTAGATGGGAGCAGAGGGAGAGACGCTGGTGTCTTCAGATTCCCAAGGGCTAAGTCCTCACTTTGGGGAAATGGTGTTTGCAGGTGGCTTGCTCACGTGGCAGGATGGGGGCTGAGGGAGGGATCTGTCAGAACTGATCAGGTGTCTGCTGGCTTTAGGACTTTGAGCTGAGACTAGGACCACACGCAGTGACTGGTAACATGGGGGGGTACTGGAGACATGGCTAGAGAAGGTCTGAATGAGGAAAGAGATAAATCTGTGGGGAGTTTCCTTGGTCACTATGAAAGTTCTGCTCACTGTGGACACTGGTAAACCCACATGGGTGTACAGCTCAATAAGAAAATCCGCGGGCTGAGGGAGCTGTTTATGGCAATGCATATAGTCATGGAGAGGTGTGTGATCAAAATGAAAAATGTCTCTGAGGTTCAGTACCGGGTATACGAAGGCACCAATGGCACTGCCCCACCAGGCCCACACTCAGAGCCCACAGTGACTACACTGGGGCCCACAAATATGTTTGGTGCTAGAGCCAACAAAAGGTTAATCCAGCCCTGACTGCCTGAGCACTATTTCAGCCTCACATTTTTGGGTGGAACTCCCACAGTGAGAGCTGCAGAGCACTCCCCCGCAACACACACGCACACACTCGTCCTGGTGTTGGGAAGGGAACAGGAGAAAGGACAAAAGAAGAGATGAAGAGAAAGGAGGGAGGGACAGGTGGATGGAGGAAATGGTGAAACACGAAGGAAAAACCCTAATGTCCCCATGATTCTAAGGGACAAAATCCCAGGTGCGGAATAAAATTCTGCCTCCTTAAGCTCATGTTTTCCATGCCTAGAATTCAACTCTCACCAGATGGATCAGACTGAACAGGTTTCACACCTCCAGGAGGCTCTTACCTTCTAAACAGGGACGGCTGTTTTCTAGTAAAATCACTACAAGGTAAGGAGAAAACTGGAAAGAGGTTTCTCTTGGCGCTCACGTCCGTGAACCCTTATACTCTCTCAGTCCTCAGACAGAGACCTGGAGAAGGAGACTTGCTGAAGCAAAGCCACAGGGGTCTCTGAGGTTTCCTTAGCCCCTGGCCCCTGACTGATGTCAGGATCTCTCTGTGAGGTCACCACCTGCTCACCAATAGTCTTTGACCAATAATGTGAGGTCCTGCAAAAGGCCTTTGTGATGTCACTGCCACACCCCGCCCTTGCTGTGCCAATGTCCTGCCCCTGGCCAGGCACTTTGGAGCTTTGAGCTACTCCATGTGGGTCACCCCACTCAAGGAGCTTTTCTATAGAGCATCCTCAGATGTCTAAGCACACGAGTGCCATGGCAATGAACTGACACACATGGCACCAAGATGAGATCATTAGTAGGCTAACCTATAGGAGAAGGACACCCCAGCATTAGTAGGGGAGAAATCCCTACTGAACATGCATTACACCTAGCAGCCCCTGCATGGGGTCGGGCGGGGGCTGCGGAGGGGGGAGACCTGGGAAAGGGATGGATGGAAAATGTCTGTGCAGCCGGGACATGGCCGGGGGGCGAGGGGAGAAGAGCAGGTGACCCCTGAGGATCGGGGAGAAAAAGGGATTGCTGAGATCCCCTCGGAATTACCACTGCTCCCTCCGTGGAGACCCCCCTCCTCTCCTGTCCTGCCCCCTTTCTCCCTAGAGATCAACAAGCAACATCCAGGCTGACACCCCCTTCCCTCAAACCCCTGAGAAGTTCCCTGTTCCCCTCCCCCCATTGTGCCCCATTTTCTCTCCCCTTTGCCAATGGCCAGTTCAGATCTCAGGTTTGGGGTGTTTCCCCCCATTTTCACCTGCAGTGATTTGTCCTTATGTAGGTGGGAAATGGTTCCCCCGAGTGATTTCTGAACTGGGCAGAGGCTGGGGGGGTCTGAGACAGGAACACCTCTGGGCTGGGCTGAGGGGCCCACTCTCTGCTGGCAACAGGGTGTGGGAAGAGCCAGGAAGGGGAGGGGGGAGCAAGTGTCCCCCATAGAGAGGATCCAGCCCCAGGCTGATACCAGTAGCACATTCTTATCCTGGCTGGGGGGGGGCTTTCTCCAGCTGGGACCTGCCCCCTAGGCAGCCCCAGGCTCTGACCACACCATCCCCGCCTGGAGCCCCCAGTGAGTGAGAGACCCCGGAGGGGGAGGGGGAGAGAGCACTGGGCCCTGACAGGAAAGTGACTCTCTCCCCTCAGATCTTTGTGTTTTCCTCTCATGTTATCAAATATGCAGTTTGTGACAAAATTTCTTTGCAAATCTCAAACATTCAAATAAAATAACCTAAACATTTGCCCCACTTCTCTCTAGTTGTCTGTTTCTAATTGAATATGCCCTGAGATTTTCCTGTCTCTAATTATAAAATAATAAGAACATCTCAGATTTACACCTTTTCTCAGATTATTGAACACAAAATGTTTGCAAATGTTGCCCATTTCCTCTTTATTCATTTATCAAGTATTCATGTGAAACACTCAGAGTTTACCTCCTGTCAACAACTGATATAAAATCCCTCTGATTTTCCACTTTCCTCTCTATAATTTGCAAAATGGATCCAAAATCTCTGATTTCCACCCTTTGTCTTTCATTTCTGAACATTGATCTGAAATCTCAGGTTTTCCCTCTGTGTCATTATCAAATGTCAATTAACAATCCTCTCAAGTTTTGTGCTGTTCCTTATGTTTCTAAATCCCAAAAACTTCTTCCTTCGGGGGAACCTGTTGCCCTGAGTCTCTCTCCATTCTGGATGTTGCAGGGGATTAAATTTCCCAGTAATTGTCTTTCCCCTTTCCTTTGAGGATCATTTGTTCCCTCTTTTAGCTCTGTTAGATATTTGCCAAAGAAAGAGACCAGCCTGATATTTAATACACATCAAAGCGAGAGGCCTCCCCCTGTTTGGGGATGAGTGGTTCGCAGCTGGTAGTGGGAGAGTTGGCTGGCCCCTTTTCTTTTCTCCAGCTGGCACAGGCCTGCACAACATACGGCCCACGGGCAACGTGCGGCCCGTGAAGTCTCACTGTGCGTCCCGCAGCCGGGAATCAAAGGGCTCTGGGCTGCCCGTAGCCGCGGGGAATCCAAACACCTTTAAAGTTCAGCCGCGGCCGGGATTCAAAAGGTTCTGAGCTGCCCGCAGCCGCAGGGAGCCCAGAGCTCTTTAAATCTCAGCTGCAGCCAGGATTTATAGGGCTCTGGGCAGGCGGGCGGGGAGCTCAGAGCTCTTTAAATCCCAGCCACCAGGGCCGGCTTTAGGCCAATTTAACCAATTCCCTTGAATCAACCTCGCTCCTAAGAGGACCCCGCACCCAAGCCCCAGTACCAGCAAAAGCCAGTGCGCTGTACCAGGGTGGCCCAGTTTCCCCAGGGGGCAATTTAAAAGGCCTGGGGCTCCCAGCAGGGGCTGGAACCCCAGGCCCCTTAAATTGCCCCCAGAGACCTGCTGCTGGAGTCCGGGGGTATGGCTGCGGGGCTCTGGGGGCTATTTAAAAAGTCCAGGACTCCCATTGCTTCTACCTCCCCGGCCCTTTAAATAGCCACTGGAGCCCCGCCGCTTCCCCAGGGTTCCCGCGGCTATTTAAAGAGCTGGGGCAGTGGAAGCAGGGGCGCCCCGGGCCCTTGAAATAGCCCCCAAGTCCCAGGCTGCTGCTGCTACCCTAGTGGGAGAGGGGGGAGGAGGAGGAGGAGGAAGAGGAGAAGGAGGCACTCACCATAGAGGATGGGCTGTACCCCCTGTACCTGCACCCCGTGCCCTGCCTGCAGCCAGCCCATCCCCAGCCAGCCCCTGCTGCACCCCCTGCCCGCACCAGCCCCGCACCTCCTGCCCTGCTTGCACCAGTTCCTACCTGCAGCCTGCCCATCTCCAGGCAGCCCCACACCCCCTGCCTTGCCTTCAGCCCTGCACCAACCCCTGTCTCCAGCCAGCCCTGCACCCCCTTCCCTGTCTCCAGCCAGCCCCTGCCACACTGCCTGCCCTGCCCGCACCAGCCCTGCACCCCCTGCCCTGTCTCCAGCCAACCCCGTACCCCCTGCCTTGCCTTCAGCCCTGCACCAACCCGTCTCCAGCCAACCCCTGCCGCACCCCGCTGCCTGAAGCCAGCCAGTCCCGCACTCCTTTGTCTCCAGCCCTGCCAACCAATGCCACACCCTCCCTGTGGCCCTGCCTGAAGCCAGCCAGCCCACCCCACACCTCTTGTCTCCAGCCTGTCCCACACCCCTTGCCCAGCCTGCAGCCAGACCCTACCTCTCGCATCCTCCCTCTCCCCCACCTCCAGCCAGCCCCATGTTCACTGGTGCCCTGCAGTTCCAAGGGAAGTAACCCTACACACCTGCTTCAATGAGATGGGCAGGGAGCAGCTGGGACCCACACACGTGCACCCTAACACACCCTAAGGGAGTGGCAGAGCTCATTTCTAGTTCAGACCCATCTTTTTAAAAAAGAACTTTTAGGTAGGGTTAACATACATCTGTACTTTCCCGGACATGTCAGGCTTTTTGGTTCCTAAATCGCCATCTGGGAGGAAAATACGGACGTATGGTAACCCTACTGGTACAAAAAATACATACTGTGGCAGAACTTTTTATAGGGAACCGGTTGTTAAGAACTGAAAGACTTTTTTTTCCCCAATCATCCCTGCGGGGCTCCGCCAAAAATGTTCAAATTGGGCCCCGCACTTCCTAAAGCTGGCCTGCCAGCCACGGCCGGGATTCAAAGGGCCCTGGGCTGCTCGCAGAGATTCCCGGCCGCAGCTGAGGTTTAAAGGTCTCAGGGCTCCCCACCGCCACGGGCAGCCCAGAGCCCTTTGAATCCCGGCAGCAGCTGAGATTTAAAGGGCTCAGGGATCCCTGTGGCTGCAGGCAGCACAGAGCCCTTTGAATCCTGGCGGCAGCTCCAGGGGATGGAGTGAGGCTGGGATTTCAAGTGCTCAGGCTCCCCTCAGCAGCAGGAGCTCTGGGACCTTTAAATCCCTGCCCCAGCCCTGAAAAGCTCCGGGTTCCCCCAGTCGTCAGAGCCCCAGGCCCTTTAATTAAACCCTGAGGGCTCCCAGCCACCTCTTTGGCTGGGAGTCCCTGGTTGATTTAACATCAAGTAACACCTCCCCACCACCAACCTTCCTTTTTGACCCACAGCTGTTTTGGTGGGGCGGTACTGGGGAAGGAGGGTTTGTTTCTGCAGGGCTGGGCGGGGTGTTTCCGCCAGGCTGGGAGGTCCTGAGTGGGGGGTGTTTCCGCAGGGCCGGGGGGTTTCGGTCCTCAGCTGTTTTCTTTGGAGTATTGTGGCCCTCGCTGTTTTACTCAAAGTACTTTACAGGAACTTTTCAGGGGGATTAAGGCAAAATGCCACATTTATTAGTAATACAGGTATCAATTAATACTCTATGATATGCACATGAGATATATATCACAGTCATGCATTCACACACACACACAGACATAAACACACTCCGTCTTGCTGTTGTTACCAACTAGTTGCTCCCCTTAACTGCACTGGCCAGGTCAGTTAGATGGGGGAGGGGTGGAGCCGGGCTTCTACCGATCCAAATCGATGGTCTGATGGTGACAAGATGAGATCCGGGGTCCTTCTGCAAGACACCTCGCATTTATAGCAGCTTCCCTCTTATGCAAATCTAGACCAGATTCAAAATCTGGGTCTGCGTCCGTTGGTCTTTGTGCTGCTTTTCTCTGGGTGTTGTCCCAATGCTGCTCAAAGAGGGTGTTTTCTAAAGAAGGTGCTTGCTTCTAATCCCTGAGGCCATCAATATGTCTGCTCTTCTTTATTGGGCCCACTTGACAAGTTGTATTGTCCTTTGCTCTGGCTCCCATTCCCTCTTCAACTGTTGTAGCTGTCTGGAGGTGGGTGTCTTCCAAGCCTCACTCATTCACACCTCATTCAGTCAATAGAGCAATTGATTACAGAGTGCGGGGGAAGATCTTATTCTACTTCTAGCAAAAAGGCACATGTTTTCTTTTACTTTAACTATACTATCCTTAGGGGCTATAACATTTGATACAAAGTTTTCTACCAATTTTCTATATAGGGATCTAATACAAAGTTGTATGAAAATAGAGAGGCACAATGCCAAGTCATATGAATTACAAAATAACATCATGCCGGATGCCATGTCATAAAGATAAAGATACTTAATACAAAATAACACAATGCAACGTTATAAAGATTTATAGAGATAGTTAATACAGAGATTTCTCTACATCACCACTTTACGAGTTGTGCAGGCCTGCTGACGGCATTCGCGGGGCTTCTTGCTCGTGTGGATTCTCTGATGCTGAATAAGGTGTGAGCTGCGACTGAAAGTTTTCTCGCACTCAGTGCATTCATAGGATCTCTCCCCTGTGTGGATTCTCTGATGCCCAATAAGGTGCGAGCTGCGACTGTAAGTTTTCCCGCACTCATTGCATTCACAGGGCCTCTCCCCTGTGTGGATTCTCTGATGTTGAGTAAGGCCTGATCTGTAAGTGAAGTTTTTCCCACACTCAGCACATGTATTTTTTTTGCTTTTCCCTGCAGATTTCCTGCTGTATTCTGGTTTCCTTAAGGCCCTTCTGAGTTCCCTGACAGGAAATAAATTTATCCATTTTCTCCCCTGGCTGGTTTCCCCT
>NC_066622.1:56755123-56879543 GCF_025201925.1 Gopherus flavomarginatus | reverse complement strand
TAGCTGAGAGACAGGACCTAAGCCTGTAACTTAAGCTAGGCAGCGGGGAGGGGGTCAGCACCTTTGCCCTGGAAGCTGAATAAAGGAAGGGGCTGGCTGGAGGGAGTTAGTTCAGTTTTGGTTTGGATCTGGGTTGTTGGAATTCAGGGAATCCCAAACTGGGAACTAAGCTTCCTGAACCCCCAGAAGGACTCGATTGAGGGGTCCTGGTGGTGCCCAAAAGCCCTGCTGTATCCTTCATTCCTGTTGGCCAAAAAAACCTTCTGTTTTACTGGCTGGCTGAGTCACTGTGTGTCCCAGGAAGAGGGGTGCAGGGCCAGATTCCACCACACTACGTTACAACCCCTAAGTCCCTCTGGGACCCCTGCAGCCTGGACGTATGTATCTATGCTCACCAAAACCCCCTAAGCCATCCAGGGACCTCTCCAGCCCTGACGTAGATATTTGTGCCCCTCATGAAGCCCCTAATGCCCACCAGAATGTCTCCAGCCTGGACGTAGCTATCTGTGCCCCCCACGACCCCTAAGCCCCCAGGGATCTCTACAGCCTCTACATAGGCGTGATGCTCTGTGCATTACCCTGCATGGCCACATGTTGTCACTGTTCCTCTATGAGAGAAATGCTCTGTGCATTACCCTGCGTGGCCACATGGAATCACTGTTGCTCCATCCAGGAAATGCTCTGTGCATTTCCCTGCATGGCCACATGTTGTCACTGTTGCTCCATATGGGAAATGTTCTGTGCATTACCTGGTGTGGCCACACGGTGTCACTGTGGCTCCATGCGGGAAATGCTCTGTGCATTACTGTGATGGAGTAGGGACTGTCTGTGTGGGGGATGGGAGAGCAGGGGGTGACTTTAGGACCGGACACGTGCTCAGCCTGTAACCTGAGCTAGGCGGGGGGAGGGGTCAGCACCTTTGCCCGGGAAGCTAGACACAGCAAATGGCCAGCTGGAGGGAGTTGGGTTAGTTCAGTTTCGGTTTTGGTCTGGGTGGTTGGAATTCAGGGATTCCCAAACTGGGAACTAAGTTTCCTGAACCCCTAGAAGGACTTGATTGTGGGGTCCTGCTTTTGCCTCCAAGCTCTGCTGTATCCTTCGCTCCTGTTGTCCAATAAACCTTCTGTTTTACTGGCTGGCTGAGAGTCACTGTGAGTCCCAGGAAGAGGGGTGCAGGACCGGACTCCCCCATACTCCGTGACAGACCCTAAGCCCCTCTGAGACCCCTGCAGCCTGGACGTAGGTATCTGTGCCTCCCACCAAACACCTAAGACACTCAGAGATCCCTCCAGCCTGAACTTAGGTATCTGTGCCCCCCACAAACCCCCTAAGCCCCCGAGGGACCTATACAGCCAGAACATTGGTATCTGTACCCCATATAGACTCCATAAGCCCCTTGCGACACTCCAGTGTGCACGTAGGTATATGTGCCCCTCAGAAACCCTCTAAGCCCCCAGGAACCCCTACAGCCTGGACATAGGTATTTGCACTCCCACAACCCCCCTAACGCCCCCCTCCCAGGACATCTACAATCTGGACGTAGATATCTGTGCCCCTCACGAAACCTCTAACCCCCCCTGGGAACGATACAGCCTGGACATACGTATCTGTGCCCACTCGAACCCCTAAAACCCACTGGTACCCCTACAGCCTGGACATCATAGGTGTCTTTGGCCCCCACAAATCCCCTAAGACTCCCAGGATTCCTCCAGCCTGGACGTAGGTATCTTTGCCCCCCACTAACCCCCTAAGCCCCCCTGGTAACCCTACAGCCTGGATGTAGGAATATGTGCCCCCCACGAACCCTCTAAGCCCCCATGGGACCCTAGAGCATGGAGATTGGTATCTGTGTCCCCCCCAAACTCTCTAAGCCCCCCAGGGACCGCTATGGCCTGGACATAGGTATCTGTGCACCCCAAGGCCCCTAAGATCCCCCGGACCTCTGCAGCCTGGCTGTAGGTGTGACGGTGCTGCCCGTGGGAGCCAGCTCAGCTCACTCAATCAGAGTGAATTGCAGACAAAACAGGGCAGACAAATCCCAAACGCTGCTGGTTATTTCAATACTTAGATTTACCAAGCCAGCACAAAACAGCTTCTGTAGTACCTCACTGGTTACTTAGAAGTTTAAACCACGCAGTTCCCTTAAAGTACCCAGCCTCAGGCCTCCGTCCAGACACACCTGTTAGATATGATGATGATTCCTGAAAATCTTACTTCATCATATAAAAGAAAAGATTCTTCTGATCCCAAAGGATCAGCCACATAACCAGGTTCAATTATAACTTAGATTTTACCTAAAATACATGCTATAGCCAATTCTTATTAACTAAGCTAAAATTTATTAGAAAAGAAAAGAGAGAGAGTGAGTGTTGGTTAAAAGGTTCATAGACATATAGACTTGAATTCAATTTTTGAGGTTCAGATACAAAGTAGAGATGAGCTTGTAGTTGCCAAAAGTCCTTTTAGAAATAGTCCATAGGTTATAATCCAATGTCCATATTCAGGGTGGCTCCAGTCAATGACTGGGGATCTCAATCCTTGTGGCTTAAGGTTTCCCCCTCTTGAAACCCAAAGCAGATCTGAGATGAAGAAGGATCGTGTCCCAGGTTCTTAAACATTTCCAGCAGCCTTTCAGCCTGAGAAAACAATAGGCTTAACTCTTCTTCCAAACATCCTGGCAATTAGTACATCCATCAAACAGTTCAGATACAGATTACCACAACCTTCAAAGAGACACAGACAATAATACTATTTCACTCAAGTATCATCATAAATGTTAATATTCTTTTTTTGCTCTTTGAATTAAAACTATAGCAATAGACAAGACTTGTTTGCTGACATCACAAGACCTGAGCAAACACCTCCCCTTCCACCTCTAACACTGCAGACTTGCATTTCAAAGCTCTGTTCATTTACATATCTTGTTAACCAGTTTTTAAGGTTCACCCACGGGTCAGGTCAGTCGGTGAGGTGAGTTAATTAACTCTTTCTGGCCCTGTCACCTTTCAATGAGATATTAGATTATACTTATAATATCACAGTCTCGGTGAGTTGACTGCTGCAGCTCCCCGTAGACTCTGCCTGCGCCTCTCACCGAGCTGGAGTACAGCAGGTGAGGGGAGAGCACTCAATGTATTGCATCTACACTAGACGCGATATATCAACCCCCGCTGGATCGATCGCTGCCCACCGATTCGGCAGGTGGTATAGACATACCCCGAGTATCTGGTGATCGGAGCTGGACCCCCGAGGGGGACACATTGAAGGAACTCAGGGGTTAAGGTGCCTCTATTGTCAACTGTCAGGGCTGCTGTGGCTCAGAGGAGGGTGCTTGACTGCCTGGCAGGCTTAGGCTCCGCAAGCGTTGGAGGTGGGAGAAGTGAAGCGGCCACGGCGTACTCGGGGTGCTCGTGCTCGGAGCAGGGGTGAGCTCGGTCTACGGGGGTGCCGCAGGGCAGAGCAGGAGAGTTGCCACAAGAGGGGAGCCTCAGGGTGGAGGGGGGAGCTGCCACGGGTGGGGCGCCTCAGGGCAGGGGTGCGGGGGGGGGGAGGGTGCAAGGTGGAAGTTTCGCCTAGGGCATGAAACTTCCTTGCACCGGCCCTGCCCCACGCCCTGCCTGCAGCCAGCCCTGCACCCCCTGCCCTGCCCTGCCGGCAGTCAGCCTCTGTCTCCAGCCAGCCCTGCACCTTCTGCTTTGCCTGCACCAGCCACATCCTCCCTGCCCTGTCTCCAGCCAACCCCTGATGCACCCCCCTGCCTGAAGCCAGCCAGCCACGCAGCCCTTGCCCTGCCTGAAGCCAGACCCTACCTCCAGCCAACCCCACATCCACTGGTGCCCTGCACTTCCCAGGGCAGTAACCCTGCACATCTGCTTCAATGAGGGGGGCAGGGAGCAGCTGGGACCCACACATGTGCACACCCTAGGGTGACCAGACAGCAAGTGTGAAAAATCGGGACGGCGTGGGGGGTAATAGGATCCTAGATAAGACCCCAAAATTCGGACTGTCCCTATAAAATTGGGACATCTGGTCACCACAGCACACCCCCAGGACTCCTGAGTTCCATTGCTGGGTTTCCTATTGGTTCCTCTGCTGGTTGTTTTCCTTTTTCTGGGGACTTTGGGCAAGTTGCTCCCCACTCTCGGGCTCTGTCCCCAGCAGTCAAATGGGGATTTCATACCTTCCCGCTATTGGAAAGTGCTGGGAGAATCCCCCAGCAAAAGCTGCTCTGAGAGTGCTAAGCAGCATCTGACCATTCAAGGTCGGAGCTCACTGCCCAGGAGGAGTGCTTGGCTCTGGGGTTTCACTTCAGCCCAGTGTAGAGAGAGAGCCCTAACCATGGAGTTTGGCTCAAGAAGACCAAGTCTCCAATTTGTTAAGGGTGTTTTGAATTTCAATCCTGTGCTCCAAAGTGCTTGGTGTCAGTTGTAAACTTTAGGAGCATGCTCTCCACTCCATTTTCCAAATCATTCATGAAAATATAGAATAGAACCTGACACCGGACTGATCCCTGCCAGACCCACTAGGTTCACCCTCCCCGTTGGGCAGCTAAACATGGAGAAGGGCTCCTGGAGTCTTGGCTTTCAACCAGCTCTGCACCCACATTACACTGATTGCAGCTGGACTACATTTCCCTCGTTTGCTTCTGAGAATGTCCTATGGGACTGTGTCGAAAGCCTTAGTAACACCAAGCTAGATCCCATCTATTGTTTACTCACCTCTACCAGGCCCAGAACCCTGCCAAAGAAGGAAAGAGGATTGGTTTGGAATGATTTGTTCTTGACAATTCCACGCTCACTAGTCATAAGAACCAAATCATCCTGTAGGTGCTGCTGACAAACTGAGTGTTTAAGAATGTATTGCAGGATCTCTCCAGCTATGGCAGTCAGGCTAGCTATTCTGTAAGTCCCAGAGGTCTTTTTGTTCCCCTTTGAAAGATAGGTCCTGTCTTGTTCATGGATGGGAAGATGTTCTTTTTCAGGGGTCTCAGATGAGAACTGGGGCACAACACCTGGTTTGTTAAGGCCACAAAAACGGAGGCAGGAACCTCTTCTCTGCTGCTGGCAAAGAACCACAGGTACCTAAAAGATAGGGACTCACATCTTTGAATGGGCTTTAAAAAGGCAGTGGTTAATAAGTTTGGCCCCGACCATTTCTTGTTTCCACAGACTAGACATTTTAGCAAACTTTAGAATTCCTTGGTGCTAAACACTGTGAAATTCCCCTTTCTCCTTCATAGAGGGCTTTAATACCCCTTATCTCACTTGGGCTCTAAACTGCCCATAGTTCGAGAACTGTTCCTGTTCCGATTGGACAGATGGGAGAAGGGAAGTGACCTACCCAAGGCCTACACAACAAGGCGATGGCAGAGCCAGAAAGAGAAGCAACCAGTTCTGACTCCTGTTCTAACAGATGAAAACACCCCAGAGCCCAGGAATCGAGATGGTGGGAAAATTTCATTCAAACCGTTTCCGTCCGAAAATCCCATTTAGACTAAACCAGTTTGTTTCTCAAAATCGTAACAAGTGGGATGAAAGATCTTTGCAAAAATATTTTGTTGCAAAACAAAAGCATCTCCTCTTTGTCAGAGTGTGTTAAATTGTCTCCTCGCACACAAAGAGGAGACACTTACATCTCAACCATTAGATAAGATGCTTCAATCTGAGCTAAGTCGTTGCTACTATTAACAATTTCAAAATAAAAAAATACAAATAAAATAGACTATTTCAGCTAATCTATTATGTCATAATCTGGGAAACTTCATATTATGCACTACTTCTAGTGACACTCCCAAATGGATCCGCATCCTTCACCCACCATGAGGTAGGTAAGAGCGGATCATTATTATCCCTACTTGAAAGAGGGAGAAGCTCAGGCTGAGAAAGGAGAATTGACTTGTCTTAGGTCACACAGCCCGTCAGAGGCACTGTTGGGAATAGGACCGAAGAGCCCTGATTTTCAAACAAACCTTCGGATCTTGAATTTCAGACATTGAATGACCTGAATACTGTGCTCTCAGATGAGCTCCAGACCAACAACAGTGACAGTAATTATTCAGCAAGTATTTGAGGAGAACTGCAATGTTAGAGGGAATCATCAACTGCTCAGAGACAATTAATGCAGAGAAGCAGCAAAATTAATCAAAGATAGAACTGGTTCTGACTTATTTACTTGATCTTAAAAGAGAACAACAAGGACCTGAGTCTCCTCCCTGTCAATATCCCCCTGCTCAACCAATCAGGGTAGAGACGGAGGACGGGAGACTGAGGGTTCTCACCAGAGAGCCCAAAGGATGGCCCAGGTCACCGGTGGGGATCACTGCCCGAGCACTATTTCAGTCCCACATTTTTGGGTGGACCTTCCATAGTGGGAGCTGCAGAGGACTTCCCTGCAACACACACACACACACCTCCGTCCTGTTGTTGGGAAGGGAACAGGAGAAAGGACAAAAGAAGCAAGAGAAGAAGAGGAGGGAGGGATGGAGGAAGAGGTGAAACAAAAAGGACAAACCCTAATGTCCCCAGCGATTCTAAGGGACAAAATCCCAGGTGCGCAATAAAATTCTGCCTCCTTAAGCTCGTGTTTTCCATGCCTAGAATTCACTTGTCACCAGATAGATCAGACTGAACAGGTTTCAAACCTCCAGGAGGCTCTTATCTTCTAAACAGGGACGGCTGTTTTCTAGTAAAATCCCTACAAGGGAAGGAGGAAACTCGAAAGAGGTTCCTCCTGGCGCTCACGTCCATGACCCCAAATTATCTCTCAGTCCTCAAAGAGAGACCTGGAGAAGGAAACGTGCTGAAGCAAAGCCACAGAGGTCTCTGAGGTTTCCCTGGCCCCTCGCCCCTGTCCTGCCTGGCTGATGTCAGCATCTCTCTGTGAGGTCACCACCTCCCCACCACCTTTGACCAATAGTCTGAGGTCCTGCAAAAGGCCTTTGTGATGTCACTGCCACACCCCTCCCTTGCTGGGCTAATGTCCTGCCCCTGGCCAGGCACTTTGGAGGTTTGAGCTACTCCCTGTGGATCACCCCACTCAAGGAGCGTTCGTTCTAGGCAGCAAGCCGGCTAGACAGGAAAACATCAGACGCTGCTCCCAATGCTACACTCAGTTTTTCAGAAATTGGTCGACTTCATGGTCAGAAGACACCATTAGAGCATCTAACCTGCATATCACAGGCCTCCTGTATGACATAACAGCTACTTTGGGGGCAAACACATTCCAGAAAGGCATCTAGTCTTCATTAAATGACATCAGGAGATGGTGAATCCACCACTTTCCTTGGTAGCTTGCTCCTGTGGTGAATCATCCTCGCTGTTGACTATTGTGCCTCAGTTGTAATATGAATTTGTCTCTTTTCACTTTCCAGCCATTGGGTCTTGTTATGCCTTTCTCTGCTCCATTCAAGAGCCCGTAAATACCCAGTCTTTTCTCTCCATTAAGGCCCTTCAACATTTCAATGAAATCACCTTTCAATCTTCTTTTGATAAGCTAAACAGGTTGAGCTCTTTCAATAGCTCACTGGAAGGCATTTTTCTCCAGCCCTCAGAACATTTGGTGGCTCTTTGCTGCCCTAGCTCCAATTTCACAACATCTTTTTCAAATGAGGATACCAGAACTGGAGGCAGTATAAAGGTTGTATAAAGGTAAAATTAAATAGGTTGCAGAGGAGTTTTTTTTAATTTCGGCTTTTGTTGCTAAAAATTTTGTCTCTCTGCGGTGAGAAAAAACACTCCCCGAATGCCAAAATTTGAGCCATGAAAAGCGGCAGTGTGAACAGCGCATCATAGGTGGATCTGTGCTCCCGGTGACAAAGCTCCTGCCCCTCATTGGAGGTAGTTTGGCTTTGTTGCCGGGGAAGCTCTCTCTCAGCGATAAGGACGGCCACACAGCGCACCTTACAATGGCATGGTTAGAGTGGCACAGCTGCACCGTGGTAAGGTGCGCGGTGTAGACACAGCCTCAGAGCTGGGGAAAGCCGACAGGCGCTGAGGAGCACAGGGTTCAGACAGAGACATCCGTTAGGAGAGGAACTATTCACAGGGATTCTCTATAGCCTAGTAAGGTGGAGAGGATGGAAGATGATAATGTACAGGTAGGTTCTGATGAGAAACAGTGAAATGAAAGAGTCTCCCTCGATTACATCATGTAATAGCAGACAGCTAAAATGGGACACATTTTAGAAGTGCTTAAATACAAACGCTAAACGTCTAAGTACTAAGACTGGTGAATTTGAGTGCCTGGTATTGAGTGACGATATTGATAGAATAGGCATCACAGAAACCCTTGCACCCCCTCCTGCACCCACATGGGGAGACTGACCTGTGTGCATGGAGCAGCTGGCATTGCTGCCCCCCACTCCTCCCTGGAACGCTGCTCATCTAGGCACCCCTAGGGGCTGTGTGATGTGGGGGCAAGAAGTGAGATCATCTGAGCTCCCTGCATCCAGGTCACTTTCCTCAGCCGGGCTGCATAGCGGGAGGGCAGAGAGCAGCAGCTTCTGATGCTCCCCTCACAGCACAGCCCAAGTGGGAAAAGTGACCAGGACGCATGGAGCACATAGGGTTGCTCCTTACTCCCCTCAAACCTCTATGGACCCATGGAGGAGCATTGGGGCAGGGGAGAGCAGTGAGCACCTTTGCACTGCCACACGGTGCCCTTTGACCCCTGGAGCCCTGGGCAGCTATCGGGGGGCACCACCCCTAAGGCCGGCCAGGCTCCCCAGAACGAGCAGCAGAAAACACAGAGACTGGCCACACACTGAGCAGTGGTAGCCTGGGCGGCTCGTAATGGAGGCTCAGGGGGGAGGGGTGTCATAACATTTTTTCCCAGATTTGGACCTTAGCATCCAAAATATGGGTGTTAGCATGAAAACCTCCAAGCTTAGTTACCAGCTTGGACCTGGTAAAGCTGCCACCAGCCAGGGATTTATACAGTGCCTGGCTCGCTGTGGTCTCCCCAAAACCTTCCCCGGGGGACCCCCAGACTCAGATGCCTTGAGTCTCACAACAAAGGGGAATAAACCATTTCCCTTCCCCCTCCTCCCCTCCAGGTGTTCCCTCCCTGGGTTCCTGGAGAGATATACAGAAGCAAGCTCCGTGAATCTAAACAGAGGGACTCCCCCCTCCCTGTTTCCAGTCCTGGGACTAGAAGTACCAAGATAGCTAATCTCTCTTCCCCCTTACCCAGAGGGTATGCAAAGTCAGGCTAGTAAATCTAACACAACGAGATTTTCCCCCTGACTTCTTCCTCCCACCAATTCCCTGGTGAGCTGCAGACTCAATTTCCTGGAGTCTCCACTAAAGAAAAAATCCAACAGGTCTTACAAAGAAAGCTTTATATAAAAAGAAAGAAAAGGACATAAAAATGGTCTCTCTGTATTAAGGTGACAAATACAGGGTTATTGCTTAAAAGAAAAAAATGAATAAACAGCCTTATCCAAAAAGAATACAATTTAAACATTCCAGCAACTACACACATGTAAATACAAAAAAAAACCAATATAAACTTATTGTCTTATTATCTTTGTACTTACAACTTGGAAACAGAAGATTAGAAAGGCAGGAGATAGAAAAATCACTCTCATAGCTGAGACGCCACAGACACAAGACAAAGAACAAAGAACTCACACACAAACTTCCCTCCACCCAGATTTGAAAAAGTCTTGTTTCCTTATTGGTCCTCTGGTCAGGTGTTTTAGGTTACTGGTGTTACCCCTTTATAGGTAAAAGAACCTTAACCCTTAGCTATCTGTTTATGACAAGGGGGCTCAGCCTCCCCAAACCTTGCACTGCCAAGGGGACAGTGGGGCCCATGATCAGGGGCCCTGGCCAAGTTAGGTCCCCCTGGAAAAGTCTCCACTATGTCAGCCCCAGGGCTGGAGGAGCTCCCACTCCCTGCTACAGCCCGGGGGCTGCAGCAGGGGCACAGAGCTTCTCTGGTCTCAGGGCCACAGCGGGGCAGGGGTAAAGGAGTGATAGGGTGGGGCTGGTGGGGGAAGGGGTGGAACAGAAGTGACAGTGGATGGGGCCATGGGTGGAAGGGGGTAGAGCCACAGACAGAAGGTAGGGGCATGGTTCTGGTGCTGGGGCCCCCACACTTGTTCTCCCTTTCCCGGGGGTTTGGCATCACTAGCCCCGGCTTAGCGAGTAGGGTTCAGTGGTCCCCATAATGTGGGGTGCGACTCCTAGGGGGACACAGAGGAACATTCATGGGGGCACCTCAGGACCTGAGCCAGCCCACATAGAGGGCAGGGAGGGAGCACCACTCTGCCACAGCTCTTCCCCAACCCCACCCTCAGCCTGAGACTCTGGCTCCCAGCCCGGCGTCGACCCCTTTACCCCTGTCCGCACCCCTCACCCCAGCAAGCAACAGCCCCACTCCTCCCAGCCCCGGTTCTTGACCGTGGCTTCCGAGGGGCCACAGCCATGGCTAAGAGGGCACAATGTGAAATGTTTGGGGACCACTGGTTTAGGGTGACGTCCTCAATCACTTCTCTGCAGTCCAATAAAAGCTATTCCTCACTCACCTACCCCTCCATCAGGACGGACTAGGTATGTTCTGCTGCCCTTCACTCATACAGGAAGGAGAATAACATTTCATTCCACTCAATCCTAAAGTCATTTGTAACCCAAGACCATCCCAAACTGGTCATTTTGGGGAAGCGGCCCCATCATGCTGCATAGCTAGGCAGAGTAGGTGTGTCTATGCAAACACGGTCTGTTCCGGAAGTCTTTCCCCAGCTCCTCACTAGGTGAGAGAGGGGAGCTCATTCAGACCCTGCTTTCGCTTAGTATTTAAAAACTCCTTAGTGTCCCTATCTCTGCCGGCCTTAGATTTCTCCTCCTGTCCGTTTTTTCACAGCTCAGATGAGGTGACCGAGTGGTTAAGGTGATGGACTGCTACCCCATTATGCTCTGCCTGCATGGGTTCAAATCCCATTCTCATCAGAGGCATTTAGTCTTCACCCTCCTTTATAGACAACCATCTCCCCCTTTGGTACAATAACAGATCAAACAATGTTGCTTGTGTTACCCAAAATTGGGTCAGTTAGTAAGCTTAGAGAGGATTAATAATGCCCCTCCCCCCCAGAGTTTGGCAGAAAGCAGCACATTTATTAGCTTGATAGCTAAGCTCAAAAGAAGGGATGGGGGAGGGTGTCACACTCATACTCACGCTCCCAGGACAGGCCTGGCAGTGGAGATGCCAGGATCCTTTAAGGTAAGTGTCCCACAGCGCAGTGATGGACGGTGCGATGAAGATCAGTCTCCCTGAGGTGCAATAGAATGTAACACAGCGAACCACTGGCCAGATGGGCCGGGTGAAGGGCATTCACTGGAGGTACAAAGGAGAGTGGGAAAGCCACTTCACAGGCATTCAAAGAGGGAAAGGACACAAGCTGGGGGAGTTTAACAGACCTTTTGAGCATACAGGTTATACAGAGCATACAGATCACTGCTGCTCCTACAACATGATAAGTTCTCAAGCAGCATGTTTCTTACTTTGCCCATCTGTCAATTTTGATGATTATTGATGGAAATATTTTGCCATTGGGTTGTGTGTTTACACAGAAATTGACATTTACCAACAAATACACAATTCTTCCAAGCCTGCCTTGTCTGCAGTTGATGGGTTTAGAGGGACACATTCACTCTTCCAGGTCCCCATTCCAGGCCTGTGCTCTCCAGGTTGTCAACTTCCCGCACTGCTGGGATCCTTCCCTCATCTCCCCCCAAACCACTGCCCCACCCCCACTTCTGGGGTCCCCTCCCTACACTGTCTAACTCCACTGCTGGCAGGATCCCTTCCTGTTCCTTTCATTTCCTGCCTCCACTCTGGGCAAAAGCTCTGCACTCTTCCCACACCAGAAGTTGAACCCAGGCCACCTGGGTGAAAACCAGGAATCCTGAACACTAGCCCATATGGGACTATTGTTGCATCTGATGAAGTGGGTATTCACCCACGACAGCTCATGCTCCAATACGTCTGTTAGTCTAGAAGGTGCCACCGGATTCTTGGCTGCTATTATTACTACAACTCAGGCCTTGGCTACACTGGAGAGTTACAGTGCAGGTGGTGGCTTTACAGCGCAGTAACTTACTCCCCGTCCACACTGGCAAGGCACATACAGCGCTGTATCTCCCTAGCTACAGTGCTGCATGTGCTCCACCTCGACGAGAGGAATAAAGAGAACAGAGCTGGTGATGCAGCGCTGGGGTGCCAGTGTAAACAGTGATTAATCTTACAACGCTGTTACTGACCTCCGGAACCTTCCCATAATGCTTTTAAGTAGAGATAACGCTCTTTGTTTTGGTGTGATGCCTCTGTTTGTTTTGGTGTGAGCTCAAGGCTCCTGGAGCTGCTTATCTAAAAACCAAACACAGTTACTGTTTGCAGTGAATGAGCAGAGGCAGGGGGATCCCTTTGGAACACCCACAGCTGGTGTTTGCTTGAGGAGAGAAGCAGCCGGGTGGGCACGGGGGAGGGGGGGTCTGTTTTGGATCAGCGGCTTATCTGGTCTGTGAGGAAAAGAACAAAGGCGGCTATTTGCATTTAGTGAATGAGAGAGGGGTGGGGGAGGAGGCTTGAACTTGCCAGGCAGGGAGCTGACACAGTGTCAGCTCCAAAAATCCACTCGCTCTGTCTCCCCCACGCTCCACCCCACCCTCCTCTTTTGAAAAGCACATTGCAGCCACTTGAATGCTGGGATAGCTGCCCATAATGCACCACTCCCAACAGCGCTGCAAATGTGGCCATGACAGAGTGCTGGTAGCTGTCAGTGTGTCCACACTGCAGCGCTTTCCCTAAACAGCTGTAGGAAGACAGCTTTAACTCCCAGCGCTGGACAGCTGCAAGTGTAGCCAAACCCTCTCTAAGCCGACCCCTTATGAGAACAGCAGGGACTAGCATGACTAGATGTCCCGATTTTTGGGTCTTTTTCTTATATAGGTGCCTATTAACCCCACCCTCATCCCAATTTTTCACATTTGCTGTCGGATCACCCTAGCAGGGGTTGCACACAGGGCTGCATTAACCTTCAGGTGCTGAGGTTTCCCTCTCTCCATTCCCAGAGCCTGTGATCAGGAAACAGACATCAGGGCTCCCAGGTGCTGCACAGACCATGACTGAGATCAGACCCCATATTATGCAAGGTGCTGTACAAACCCTGGGCAACACTGAGACACCCAGGAGGTTCCCCTCAATTTCCCTGAGCCTCTGCTGCCCAACTTCTTCTGAATCCCTCTGGCTCACCCCCCCCACAAAAAAACCCCACCTTTCCAAACAGTCCTTCTTTCCTTGCCCCCTGATTCTGGTTTCACACCCTGGGACCATCTCCTCTCTTTGTCTCTCCCCCTCCAGGTGAAGCAGAGATGGAGGCAACTTCAGCCACTGGAGTCAGCCTCAGCGAGCACTGCAGCCGGCCCCGGGGGAGGGGGGGTGTTTGCAGACACAGGAAGGGAGCAGGGGGTGCTGGGTAGAAGGCGGCAGGAGAACAAAGCTCAGAGACCCAACATGGGGAAATTCCAGGGGGCGGGGCTCTGACACATCCCAGGTGCGGGCAGCTCCTGGGGGCGGGACTCTGGCTCAGCTCGGGGGCAGGGCAGCTCCTCGGGGCGGGGCTCCAGCACAGAGCAGGGGTGGGGCAGCTCCTGGGGGCGGGGCTCCAGCACAGAGCGGGGGCGGAGCAGCTCCTGGGGGCGTGGCTCTGGCACAGCCCATGGGCAGGGTAGCTCCTGGGGGCGGGGCTCTGGCTCAGCTCAGGGGTGGGGCAGCTCCTGGGGGCGGGGCTCTGGCACATTGTGACGCGGGGCCCGGGCTGAACAGCTGCTTCCAGGTTCTGCACGTGCTGCCAGCAGCGCTGGAGCTGCCCGAGCCAGAGCGGAGCCGCTGTTCTCAGCTGCAGCCAGGATCTGCCCCCGGCCCCGCTGGGATCCAGGTGGGGACAGAGACTGGGGCCCGGGGGTTCCCCTTGGTGTGGCTGGCGGGGGCGGGAGGGGAGAAGCCGGAGCTGCAGGCGGGGGAAGGGCGGTGGGACATTGTGACCCGGAGCCCCCGGGGAATGAGAGGCGCTGGGGGGCAGGAAAGTGACTCTGCCCCAGGGAGCCTGGGAGAAGCCTTGAAGGCGCCTCGGCCCCAGTGGAGCTGCAGGAGGATCCGCCCGCCCGCCCCGCTGGGATGGGGGGGCCGGGGCCCGGCCGTCGTGTGGGGGGGAGGGGCGGACCCCGGGCCAGGCGGGGGGGGGAGGTGTATTAAATCCCTCCCCATAGCAATGTGCTGCTCCCGGGCACTGCGCATGCCCAGTAACAGCCGCTGAAGCCGCTGCCCTTCCCCCTGCCCGGACCAGCCGTAACGTTCCGCCGGGCGCTGGGGGCGGGGCTGGAGCGGGGCGGGGAACTAACAGGGAGCGTGGGGGGGGCGGGCGCAGAGCAGGAAATTGATGGGCGGGGAGGTCAGGCAGCTGGAGGCAGGGTTCGTGGGGGGCTAAAGGGCACAATCCGGGCTGGGGGGAGGAGCAGGAGTTGAGCTCAGGGGGAGGCGCTGGCAGAGCCCCCCCCTTTGGTGTGAGGGCGGAGGTGTCGAGGGGGGAGGAGAAGCCGGAGTTGCAGGGGGGGAGGTCACTGGGGTGGGGGTGTAGATCTGTCTCTGTGCAGCCAGGACATTCCCGGGGTGGGAGGGAGGTGAGTTAACTGGATCCTGTCCCTGTTTTTGCCACTTCCTCCCACACACACATTCTCTCAAGATTTCCCCTTTTCTCTCTCATTATCACACGTGGCTGTAAAATCCAGGGAGATTCTCCTCCCCCCTCCAATGATCAGCTCTCTAATTGCCTCTGATTTTCCCTTTTCTCTCCATACTTCTCAAAGGTCAATTTAAAATCTCTCCGATGGGGGGTGGATTTTCCCACCCATTTTATCTGCAGCGATTTGTCCTTGTTTGGGTGGGAAATTGTTGCCCTGGGTCATTCCCCAGAACATGGCTCCCACTGGAGTGGGATGGGATGAGGTTCCCGTTCTCTGCCAGGGCAGGGAAGGGAAGGGAGGAGCACATCCCCCATGGAGACTGCCCAGACCCCATTTCCCAATTCCCCTGCGGCCCCCTTCCATTGTCCAGGGAGTCTTCCAGCTCCCCCCCCCGCCCTTAAATCAGCTCCTCAAAGGGCTCTGAGCTGCTCACGTGAATGGTTGCCCCGTGGCCGGGGGGGACCATCACATTCTGTTTATGTATTGGACAGTCATATAAAATCCAGTCCAACAGTCCCCCTTTTCCACTAGTTATTTAATAGCAACATCAAATCCCCTCCGATCTTGGTGGTTTTCTCTCATGTTATCAAATGTCGTTTGTGACAGGGTTCTCTCTGCGTGTGTCAAAGATTGATATAAAATACCCCAAACATTTGCCCCACTTCTCTCTAGTTGTTTTATTTCTAATTGAATATGATGGGTTGTTTCCCAATGTGCTAAGATGCAGCCGCCTCTGGGGTGGATCCATGGTGGCCATTATTTGCTAGTGACAGCCCGTGGATCTTTCTTGCCCTCCAGGCCTTCCATTCTCCTGTTAAAGAAGCACTCCCCAGGCTCCCTCTGCCTGTGTGACTGGCCAGCAGGAGGTGGTGTTAACTTTCTAGCCACTTCTCACACTCTGTGAGGTAACACTTGCAGGGGCAGGGAGGGTGTCTGTGTGGGGAGATTGCAGCTGAAGGGACACTGTGGTAGGGGGAGGCCTCTGGGTGGCTGGGCAGGGGGTACCCTAGTCAGGTTGGTGGGTTGTGGAGGTTTGGGGTTTTCGGGGGTGGTGGTTCTGATGTGCCCATCCCTGAGGCTATGGGTCCTGGAGGTGGGTATCGCTGGGGGCCTGGTGGCTGCAGAACAGTGGGGTTGGATGTCTCTTGGGGAGGCGGGACAGAGGGTTAGAGGGAGCCTGGTTCTGTGCCAGGGGCTCTGTCTGTGCTTCCCCCGCTGGTTCCTGGTTTTGTTGCCATGCCCAGTGCACAGAGCTGGGGGAGGGGATCCCTGGCACTAGGTGAGGGCATGCCAGGGAAGCAGAGTGATGGGTCGCACTGTAAAGCATCAGGGGGTCACACTGGGCAGAGGAGGGGGTCCCAGGCAAATGTCAGGGTAGATCGTTCTGCAGGGTGGGGAAGTTCCTAGGCAGGCAGTGAGGGACTGAGTTCCCAGTAGGGGGGGGTCCCTTGAGGGGGTCCCTGGCTGCTGGGGGCTCTTGGTGGGGGGAACCCTTTGGGATTCCCAACCTGGCAATCATGGTGTGGTGGGGGTTCTCTGGCCGGTGGGGCTTTGAGGGGTATCTGGGGTCCCTGGCCAGGGACTCTGGGGGCTGCGTCCCAGGGAATATCTGATGGGATCCTGGCTGGGGGGTGTCTGGGGCCCCTGGCTGGGGGGTCTGGGCTCTGGGTACTAGGGGGTGTCTGGGGGCTGCTGCTAACCATGATCCTTCTCTCTGGTCAACTTGTACCAGAGTCCTGGCTCCTAGTCACCAGGTCACCAAGTCCATTCCCCAGTCACGTGCCCTGTCACTGTGATAACTTTCTGTCCACTTAGCAAACACTGTTAGTGTGAATTCACAGAATTTACTTTTCTCCTCTTTTGAAAACTGCAGGAACTTTCGGTTCCGTTTGGAAAATTTTTGCCCCCAGTCCTTGTCCTAGATCTGCGGGGGTGAGGGAGGTGGGAAGGGAGTCAGCACTGCCACACGATGGTCTTTTCCACAGCGTTCTGAACTCATTCTTTCTGAAATCCGGTGTCATTGAGACCGTTGTTAATCCAGAGTCACTGTATGGAAAGACAAGGAGTGATTCCAGATGGACAGTGGGTCAAATGAGATCAGCCATTCTCCCTGTGAGGAGGGGCTCCCATTAGCTGCTCTCCCCAGAGAGCTAAAGGAGGGAAGCTGCTCATACACTCCTGTCCCTCTCTGCTCAGGATATTGGGGTTCAGCTTCCTGGGTCAGATGCTGCAGCCTCCATTGTGATCTGGGAGACCAGGCTTGGCAGCTGCTGCTCCCCCAGTGGGGCTCTGTGCTGGTAAGTGACCTTAATTAAAGCTTCTTCTCTGCCCGGCCCAGGGGATGACTTTCTGCAGCTGGTCCTAGCCCCCTAGGGCAGTCCTGGGCCCTGTTACTACTAAATTCTGAGCCAGAGTCTCCAGGTAACTGAAAGACCTCAGGGAATGTCCTAGGGTCTGGCAAGAAAGTGACTCTGCACAAACAACACCACCTCATTTCTCCTCCCATTAGCGGTTGCCAGGAGGAAATCCAGCCATGGGAGAGCAAAGCCCCCAGGAATGGGACTGTCCCAGCCAGAGGGGCAGGGAGAGAGGACAGGGGAAGGAGAGACTGAAAGGGGCAGTGGGAGAAATGAATGTGGGGGAGAGATTTCCAGCTCTCTAGTCCACCCAGACACATGTATTGCTGCATCCTGGGGCAGAAGCACTTTCCAGTGAACAAAACAAGGATCAGACAGAGCAAAAGCCAGTTCCTGACTCCATATTCCCCCTGCTGGGGTGTGGCTGCCGTGGGGTCAGTGTCTGAGGGAATCCCCCACAGTGACTCCTTTGGTTCTGCTCTTTTCTAGCCTTGTGTTCAGAGAAGGGGTGAGGGGAGAGAGAAGGGAGGTTAAAAATGTGTCTGTGGACTTAGCCTGGCAGGAGGGGCCAGGTCTAAATTGTTAGAAACAGATTGAGCATTTCCCACCATGACAGAATCTAGGGTGTCTGTCTGCAGGGAAAGGTCCTGGGGGAATTGTGATGTTAAACTAACTAAAACCGGTTCTGAAACGCCCACAACTGCCCTTCTCCCCCAGACAGGCTGCAGAATGTTTTGCTCCAGCTCATCCCAGCCTGGCGTGGGACAGGGAAGAGAAATGGCTGCAGTGGAGTCAGTCCAGGTAGAGATTATCGGGGGGTTGCTGGTGGGTTCCTGCTGGAGGAAAGGGAGAGCAAATACACCAGAGGTGGGAAGGTTTGCAGAGTCTGGTTTGGAGGTTGGAACGGGGCAGGAAATTCACAGCGTGGGGAAAGGAGGAGGCCAGGGTGTGGCAGACCTGCTGGGAGTTATTTACTAAGTGGCCTAGATTCTAGGAACAGACCCAGGAGGTTTGGAGGTGGAAATGCCCTAATTTGTGAAGAGAGAAAATAACCCACCTACATGGAGCTAGTCAAACTGACCAGACTCCTAGTGCTGGAGCCTGACCTCATTAACCATCAGCTGCTGTGAGATATAAAGGGGACACCCATGAGTCAGGCTTATTGGAGCTGCCTCTCTCTTCATATCCCGCTCCTCACAATGAGGAGGGTGTTGGGCATCCTACCAGCCAGCTGTCCCTGGACCCTGCTAGGGGCTCCATCTCCTGTATCAGTCAGTGGCTAGTAGGGGGGTGATGGATATGCTGGGAGAGATAAGGGGCTCTCTCTTCATCCCCTCACCCTGGCATTTGCTGGATACTCTGAGCCAGGTGGAGGTGGGACTCTCCTGACTATGATCCACCCAGAGCTTCCATTTGATTCACTCTTCTCTGCCACAAATAGTGGGGCTGTGAGTGGGGCAGCAAGTCCTTAGCGTTGGACTCTTACTCTTTCAGGGGCTGGTGAACTTCAAGGAGATGGCTATGTATTTCACCAGGGAAGAGTGGGCTGTGCTGGACACCACTCAGAGAGCCCTCTACTGGGATGTCATGCAGGAGAACTATGAGACTGTGACCTCGCTGGGTAAGGGTTCCTGTCCCTTCTGTTCTTGGAAGGGGAAATGAAGAGTGAAGGTTCACACCACTCCCACAATGCCATCTGTACCCTGTCCTGTTTCAGCATCACCCCAATAGGCCAGTGACACACATAATACCAGAGACCCTCCTCTGCTGCAGAACACTTTGGGAACAGAGCACAGGAGCCGTATTGCACAGTGTCAAATATCTCCTGTTTGCTCAAGTGAAACTGGGGGTTAGGTCTGGCATAACTGTCCCATACCCCTAATTATTTTTGTTGCCCTTTTCTTAACCTTTTCCAATTCCAATATATCTGTTTTTGAGATGGGGTGACCTTTGCATGCAGTATTCAAGATGTGGGTGTATCATGGATTTATTTGCTGTTTTTACAAATATGATCTATGAGGTATTCTGTCATATCTATCACTTTCTTAATTATTTCCTAGATTGTTCACTTTTTTTCACTGCTGCTGCACATTGAGTGGATGTTTTCAGAGAACTATCCACAGTGACGCCAAGATCCATCTCTTGAGTGGAAACAACTAATTTAGACCCCATCATTTTGTATGTATAGTTGGGATTGTGTTTTCCAATGGGCTGCACTATGTGCTATCCTGTCATCTAGTACTGCTGAGATCCTGGATTCAGTAATATCCCTGCCCTTCCTGTTCCCTTTGTCCACCGAAACCCGCCAGCCCATGCTTCCTGTTCCCAGCTTCCCCAGGATTCTCGCACTGTCTCTGAACCTCTCTGTCAGCAAGAAGCAGTGCCAGGGACACTTGCCCTCTGTCTGGAGTCTTCGATTTCTGGGACATGGATTTACTTTCTCTGTGTTGTAAGAGGCTCTGTCATAATGAGTGTCTGTGATGTTACCCAGAGTACAATCTGGACTGTTAAATAGCTGTCCCCTCAGTCCTCCAGCATGGGGTACCTTTTCCACTGTTTTCCCACGAGAACAGCCCCTCCTGGCCAATTAACACACAGTCTCCAGCATGTAACTCACTCCCAGCTACACAGTATTGAGTGCTGCTAGACAGCCACTCATGAATTACACCTCAGGAGAAAACCAGCAAATTCTCAAGTGCCCAACTTTCCCCCAGAAATGTGCATCTTCCACTGTCCAGTACGCTACTGAACGACCCAAGCTCATATGAAGTCTGTCATTTCATCAGCGGAAAATGACATGCACCAGCTTGTTATCCCAAACAGAGTTTCCAACACACTTCAATCCACACATACTGGTTAGATGAACAATAAACCAAGATTGTTAACTACCAAAAACTAAAACTAGGCCCAGTCCATGAAAGGGTCACTCCCAGGAGAGACTGTATAAAGGCTGGAACATGAAACACCTTTGTAAAGCTGAGACAGCTGCCTTGGGGACAATGACAGGGAGAATCCCCAAAAAGTGACACCTTTGTTTCTGCTCTTCTCTGGCCTCCGATTGTTCCTTCCAACGTGGAGTAATTTGCACTTGTCTCTACTGAATTTGATCCTATTTACTTCAGATCATTTCTCCCGTTTGTCCAGATCATTTTGAATTTTAATCCAATCCTCCAAAGCACTTACAACCCCTCCCAGCTTGGTGTTGTCCGCAAACTTGATACGTGTAAGAGAGAGACTGTTACTGGGAGGGTTTCCCCATGTGTCAGAGGGTTACACCCTGGTGGGAGGGGGCTAGGCCTGTACTGGAATAAGGTCACTCTGTGCTTCACAGTGTGCTAGAACCTAGAATGTGCATTAGCAGGGGAAAAGCTGCGGGGAATCGGCTTGGGGAATGGACAAAAGCCTAGTCTGAATTCTCACACCTTGCCCTTTTCACCCCGGCAGGCCAGAGAATAACATCCATGTTTCGCTGCAGATCATCTCGTCCTCCCAGGGGCAAGGAAATGGCTGCAATGGAGCTGGCTCAGGTAAGAGATTATCAGGGTGGCGGGCTCTGCTTGGAGGTTGAGGAGCAGTAAATGCATAAGAGGGTGGGAATTGCTAGAGGTGGTGGGAAGCAGGAAATATCTCGGGTGGAGAAAGGGAGGGGACAGCATGTGACAAACCTGCTGAGACTTGTGTAGTGTAGGGCGTGATGGGTTGTCACCCCCAGGAGGCAGTTTGTGGAGCTTCTGGGAACTGCTGTGTCCTCTAACCCTCACGCTGGGCTGGCCCTTCTCACACTGCTTTGCTGGAGATTTCGCCAGCCTCTCCAGGGCCTGTTATCACCCAACACAACAGCAGGTGGCGCCATGCAGCCAACTAAGCTACCTGAGTGCGTTACCTAAGCCACTCAAGGACAGATAGAAGACAAGAGCCAATTTCCCACTCCCCAACCTTGCACACTTGCTGTAGTATAAATCCAGAATGATACCATCTTATAGTGCACAGGGATCTCTATAATGCAAGCTCATTAATGCTGTTCCCCTTCCCCTCGATATGGGACAGATGTGCACAACAAGCTGAGATTTTCCCCAGACACTTCACTCAAAATACGCTGCTTAAGATAAAGCATCAAACAAGTTTATTAACTGCAGAAAGATAGATTAAGTGATTATAAGTGATAACAAACAGATCAAAGCAGATTATTTAGCAAATAACCAAAACTCAGACTAAGCCTAACATACTAGATGGATAGAATTTGAATTAGCAAATTCTCACCCTGACTGAGGGTACAAGCAGTCCCCCAAGTTTCCATACACAAGCTAGAAATCTCTTGATCCTCGGAGCAGCACTTCCCCCACATCCGTTTTTGTTTCTCAGGTGTTTCCAGACGTTCTCTTGTGTGGAGAATGAGGCCAAGAGATGATGTCACACCCCACCTTATGTAGCTTTTCCATATGGTGAGAACCTTTTGTTCCAAATTCAGTTCCTAGTCCTGTTTGTGGAAAAATACAGGTACTAAAATGGAGTTTAGTGTCATGTGGTCTGGTCACAGGCCCTGCTTAGTCATAGTAGCCATGACTCATAGGCTGGCTGAAACATTCACAGGAAGGCTAAGCTCTTCCACAGTCCATTGTCTTTGTTGAGCCATCAGCACTGTATGGCTTCTTCATTGTTGTACCTGAAAGGCTCATTGTGGGTGTTACCCAGAGTAAGCACATTTGAAATACAGATACAGAGTCAATATGCATAACTTCAGATACGAACATGATATGTGCACACAAATAGGATAATCATATTCAGCAAATCAGAACTTTTCCAGTGACACCACACATGATGCATCTTCTACAAAATAGATCATAATTATGTCCTAATCATATTATAATCATACCACTATGATGAATATGGGGGTGTAGTGTCAGATAGGTTCTAATTTCAAGGCACAGGAGTTGGGAATGGAACTTCCCCTCTTTGTGGAACAGGAAATAACCCTCCAGCCAGGGCTGGGACAACTTCCCAGACTCTCAGTGATGGAGCCTGAATCTACTGACATTTCATTAATTACCACCAACCCCAATCTTTGTGGCAACTGTAAACTTTATCAGTGATGATTTTGTACTCTCTTCTAAGTCATGGATAAGAATGTCAAATAGCACAGGGCCAAGAACCAATCCCTGCAGGAACCTGCTAGAAAGAAATCCACTTGATCATGGTTCCCCATTTACTATCAGAGTTTTTAATCTATTTAAAGTATGCCGTGTTTATTTTGTACCATTCTAGTTTTTTTTAGTAAAAATATTGTGCTAATCAAGTCATGTCCCTTACGGAAGTTTAGGTATATTACATCAATACTATTAGCTGCAACCAAACTTTTGATCTCATCCAATAAGGATATCCCGTTAGTTTGATAGGCTCTATTTTCTCTAAACCTTTGTTAATGGGCACTACAATTCTGACCTTCTAAATTCTATTCTTTATGATTGACTTCCCCTTTCTTCCATATATTTTATTTGGAGAGTGCTTGGATTCCTAGCAGGGAGCCACTATCAGGGTCCAGAGACAGCCCCATCTCCTATATTAAGCTCTGGCTAGTAGCTATGTGATAAATGTGAAGACCCTGCTTCTGTCTGTCAGATGGGAGACACAAAGGTTCTCTCTTTCTACCCTCTGATGCCTCCTGGCTGCTGTAAGCAAGGTGGGGTGGGACTCTGTTAACATGTGCCTCCCGGAGCTTCCATTTCCCTGGTGCTGCTGTTACGTGAATAGTGGGGTTGTGAGTGGGTCAGCAGGAACTGAGTATTGGACTCCTGCTCTTTCAGGGGCCGGTGACCTTCGATGAGGTGGCTGTGTATTTCTCCAGAGAAGAGGAGACTCTGCTGGACCCCACTCAGAGAGCCCTCTACAGAGATGTAATGCAGGGGAACTGTGAGACGATGGTCTTGCTGGGTAAGGATTCCTGTCCCTTGTGTTCTTGGAAGGGGAAATGAAGAGTGAAGGTTCATGCCACCCCCACAATGCCATCTGTACCCTGTCCTGTTTCAGCATCACCCCAATAGTCCAGTAACATACATACTACCAGAGACCCTCCTCTGCTGCAGAACACTTTGCGAACAGAGCACAGGAGCAGCATCACACAATGTCAAATATCTCCTCTTTACTCAAGTAAAACTGGGGTTAGGTCCAGCATAATGAACAGAAGCTTCCTACCCCCAGTCTTCTCTCAAACCCTGAGCCTTCTCAACCCAAACCAGAATGTGCTTGGGGTGTAACAAGCAGGCGGCTGGAGTCAGAGCTGCCAGTCCAGGATTACTTATCATACAGACACTCAGTGCGTCCTTGAACGCTGGCTGGGAGTATCCAGACAGGGGAGCTCCAGCAGCAGAACACTGAATCTCACCCAGGATTACAGATGACACAACTCCTCGCAGATCTGGATTGCACCCCAGCATGTGAAAATGGCCTAGGTTGGTAGTGACATTTCTTGAGACATGGAGAGTCTTGCTCCCATATCACCAGGTGAAATAAAAATAACAGGGAAGGCCAAATATGGAAAACTGATCGTTCAGCTTGCTTTTGACCTGCATCATATTTTGCAATATATTCCAAATAAGGAAATTAACTTGCAACGTATGTGTCATTGTTTGTGGTTTTAAGCTGTAAAAGGCTTGTGTGATTTTTAGCTCGGGAACAGTATTCCAATAGCTGTCGCTCCCTGCGTGCTTGTAACCAAGAAAAGAGCCTCAGGCTGAGCTGATTCAAATATTAATCCTGTGGTCGTTTTCCACAACAGCCTCAATAGGTCCCTGTGATGGAATGTAAGGCTACATCTAGACTACCCACCGTATCGGCGGGTTAAAATCGATTGCTCAGGGATCGATATATGGCGTCTCATCTAGACGCCATATATCGATCCCCGAGCGTGCTTATATCGATTCCGGAACAACGCCAACCCCAACGGAGTTGCTGATTTGACAGGGGGAGCCGCGGACATCGATCCTGCGCAGTGAGGATGGGTGAGTAATCCGATCTTAGATATTCGACTTCAGGTACGTTATTCACGTAGCTGAATTAGTGTATCTAAGATCGATTTCCCCCCGTAGTGTAGACCAGCCCTTAATGTCTTCACACCTTCCCCCTGCAGGAGAATGGCTGTTTGACCAGCTGTTTGCCTTGCTGTCTCTGAGGAACTGGTCTGTGGGTGTTCCCCAGAACTGTAACTTTTTCAGTAATATCATACTGTAAAATCTCACAAGTTTACATACAGTGTTACTACACATTTTAACAGGAGAATAATATTCAGTAGGTTATGCATTTTCTAATGATACCTCACAAGCCATACTGGGTACAAAATTGATCATAATTTTCTAGAAGAGTGAACACAGTGGTACAGATTGACACAGTGTCTGTATGTGTGTTCCCAGCAGATATGTGGGTATTTCAATCCCTCCTAAGCACAATGTTTGGCATCTTCAAGGACCTGGGGAACTGGTCCTGGGAATTCACTAGTTTAGCAAGTGTGAGACTGCATGAAATTGTGAGACACTTTGGTATTAATAATAAAATAATATAATCTGATAAAATTGCAATGAATCATGCTAGGTATGCCATGTAAAGTGTCAGTGAAAGTGTTATGATTTGCCAAGTATGATAATTTTGTTTCTATGTTTCTATCACCTTTGTATTGTGAGTTACAGATATGTAAGGTATATCTGTATTTCCAGACTTGTGCAGTTTTTCTGGGTGACACCCCCAGACATATTGGCATCAACATTGCCTAGCATGTTTGATGGCCCATTGAGGGTCATCAGCTGTACAATGAACCTATGGACCAAGGGGATACACCTATTGAGTAAGCAAGACATGCCGCGGTTTGCCTGTGTAATAAACCTCCAAAGCTTTTCCATGCCATGTGCTGTGAAGCTTGTATTTGGGACACAGGAAGTACAAGCCACATGGCAAAAGGAATATAAAGCGCAGCTGCATCATCTCCATCTTGTCTTCAATCCCCCTTCCTAACTCTGGAGCAACTTCTCTACAAACTGAACCCTGGAACAAAGGACTGAATGACCCATCCAAGCTGTGGATGCGTTCCAGACAGACTTTCAAGCCAGCAACTCACCAATACTGCTAAGAACCTGATATATCCATTTTGGAATGTATCTGACTGCTTTTCCATTTAAATTCTTTCTGTCTTTCTTGCTTTTAAACCTTTAGGTTAGATGCTAAAGAATTGTCTGGAAGGATGAAACTTAACTTCATTCTTTCATTTGTTCTTTCTTCTAAACATTTAGTTTAACTGCTAAAGGATTGGCTGGCAGCATGGTATTTTGGATGAGATCCAAACCTGGGTAATGTGGCTAACCTTCTTCCCACCCACTTCCTGGATCCAATTAGGATCACTCTCCTGCTGCCCTCTGGCCATGCTGTATCACAGTGAGCAGAGTTTTGAAATAACCTCTCACTGTACGGGACCTATTTGCTGATTAGGAGTCAGAGAACTGTCATGCAATAAAGGGGGCCGTGTGATTTCTTTTTTCAGAGTCTCGTTAACCAGTGTGTGGGATCAGAAGCACAGTTTGTGACTGGTCAGTGAGTTTAACTTCAGTGTTAACCACCAGTATGGGGAGCATCTGCTCTCCCTTTTTCAGCCTGCTCTGACCTTGGCATTTTCAGTGAGGACTGCCCCAGGCACACTAGGTCACACTAAGCACTGAAGATAAATTAACAGAATGTTTTTGATGATCAAGTTGTATGAAATCAACTGAACTCCTTTGTTTTCTTTCATCTGAGCGGAGTTTCTGGTTTTCCAAGGTGATATGATCTCCCAGCTGGAACAAGGGGAAGAGCCATGGGTCCCAGAGCTCCAAGGTTCAGAGGAAAGAGAGATCCTGAGATCTCCCCGCACAGATGAGGAAACATTAAACCAACTCAGAATCTGTAAGTGCCTGAAGGAAACATCTAGGATGCCCTACAAAGCTCTTGGGAAGTCTCTCAGTTCATTATTGTCCATAGCAGGGGTCGCATCCGCAGGGTAAATATAGATCAAGGCTTCCTCTAGATGCTAGCAGACACCGGGCAGTAGCTTTCTCCCTTCCCCCTGTGAAGTTGGATGGGATGTGAAGGCTGAATTGATCCCCTCCTCTCTCCTGTTGGGGGGAGCTGAGTTCCTGATTTTTATTTGTCCTCTCTCCAGCACTTGTTTTGGTTTGGCCTTCCCCTTTCCATCCCTGTTTGAGGTTTCTGTCTCTATCACAGCAGGTGATGCAATGACGTGTGAGGTTCAGCACAGACCAGAAAAAGAGCAGGGAAACCAGCCAGGGGAGAAAATGGATAAATTTATTTCCTGTCAGGGAACTCAGAAGGGCCTTAAGGAAACCAGAATACAGCAGGAAATCTGCAGGGAAAAGCAAAAAAAATACATGTGCTTAGTGTGGGAAAAACTTCACTTACAGATCAGGCCTTTCTCAACATCAGAGAATCCACACAGGAGAGAGGCCCTGTGAATGGAATGAGTGCGGGAAAACTTTCAGTCACAGCTCGCACCTTATTGGGCATCAGAGAATCCAAACAGGGAAGAGATCCTATGAATGAACTGAGTACGGGAAAACTTTCAGTCGCAGCTCACACCTTATTCGGCATCAGAGAATCCACACACAGGAGGGGTCCTATGAATGCAGTGAGTGCGGGAAAACCTTCAATCGCAGCACTCACCTTATTCAGAATCAGAGAATCCACACGAGCAAGAAGCCCCGCGAATGCCGTCAGCAGGCCTGCACAACTCATAAAGTGGTGATGTTGAGAAATCTCTGTATTAACTATCTATATAAATCTTTCTAACGTTGCATTGTGTTATTTTTATTAAGTATCTTTATCTTTATGACATTGCATCCGGCATGATGTTATTTTGTAATTCATATGACTTGGCATTGTGCCTCTCTATTTTCATACAACTTTGTATTAGATCCCTATATAGAAAATTGGTAGAAAACTTTGTATCAAATGTTATAGCCCCTAAGGATAGTATAGTTAAAGTAAAAGAAAACATGTGCCTTTTTGCTAGAAGTAGAATAAGATCTTCCCCCGCACTCTGTAATCAATTGCTCTATTGACTGAATGAGGTGTGAATGAGTGAGGCTTGGAAGACACCCACCTCCAGACAGCTACAACAGTTGAAGAGGGGATGGGAGCCAGAGCAAAGGACAATACAACTTGTCAAGTGGGCCCAATAAAGAAGAGCAGACATATTGATGGCCTCAGGGATTAGAAGCAAGCACCTTCTTTAGAAAACACCCTCTTTGAGCAGCATTGGGACAACATCCAGAGAAAAGCATCACAAAGACCAACGGACGCAGACCCAAATTTTGAATCTGGTCTAGATTTGCATAAGAGGGAAGCTGCTATAAATGCGAGGTGTCTTGCAGAAGGACCCCGGATCTCGTCTTGTCACCATCGGACCATCGATTTGGATCGGTAGAAGCCCGGCTCCACCCCTCCCCCATCTAACTCACCTGGCCAGTGCAGTTAAGGGGAGCAACTAGTTGGTAACAACAGCAAGACGGAGTGTGTTTATGTCTGTATGCGTGCGTGAATGCATGACTGTGATATATATCTCATGTGCATATCATAGAGTATTAATTGATACCTGTATTACTAATAAATGTGGCATTTTGCCTTAATCCCCCTGAAAAGTTCCTGTACAGTACTTTGAGTAAAACAGCGAGGGCCACAATACTCCAAAGAAAACAGCTGAGGACCGAAACCCCCCGGCCCTGCGGAAACACCCCCCACTCAGGACCTCCCAGCCTGGCGGAAACACCTGGCCAAGCCCTACAGAAACAAACCATCCTTCCCCAGCGCCACCTCACCAAAACAGCTGTGGGTCAAAAAGGAAGGTTGGTGGTGGGGAGGTGTTACTTGATGTTAAATCAGCCAGGGACTCCCAGCCAAAGAGGTGGCTGGGAGCCCTCAGGGTCAAATTAAAGGGCCTGGGGCTCTGACGACTGGGGGAACCCGGAGCTTTTCAGGGCTGGGGCAGGGATTTAAAGGTCCCAGAGCTCCTGCTGCTGAGGGGAGCCTGAGCCCTTGAAATCCCAGCCTCACTCCATCCCCTGGAGCTGCCGCCAGGATTCAAAGGGCTCTGTGCTGCCTGCAGCCACAGGGATCCCTGAGCCCTTTAAATCTCAGCTGCTGCCGGGATTCAAAGGGCTCTGGGCTGCCTGTGGCGGTGGGGAGTCCTGAGACCGTCAAACCTCAGCTGCGGCCGGGAATCTCTGCGAGCAGCCCAGAGCCCTTTGAATCCCGGCCGTGGCTGGCAGGCCGGCTTTAGGAAGTGCGGGGCCCAATTTGAACATTTTTGGCGGGGCCCCGCAGGGATGATTGGGGAAAAAAAAGCCTTTCAGTTCTTAACAACCGGTTCCCTATAAAAAGTTCTGCCACAGTATGTATTTTTTGTACCAGTATCGTTACCATACCTCCGTATTTTCCTCCCAGATGGCGATTTAAGAACCAAAAAGCCTGACATGTCCAGGAAAGTACAGATGTATGTTAACCCTACCTAAAAGTTCTTTTTTAAAAAGATGGGTCTGAACTAGAAATGAGCTCTGCCACTCCCTTAGGGTGTACTAGGGTGCACATGTGTGGGTCCCAGCTGCTCCCTGCCCATCTCATTGAAGCAGGTGTGCAGGGTTACTTCCCTCGGAACTGCAGGGCACCAGTGAACATGGGGTGGCTGGAGGTGGGGGAGGGGGAGGATGCGAGAGGTAGGGTCTGGCTGCAGGCTGGGGAAGGGGTGTGGGGCAGGCTGGAGAAAAGAGGTGTGGGGTGGGCTGGCTGGCTTCAGGCAGGGCCACAGGGAGGGTGCAGTATGGGTTGGCAGGGCTGGAAACAAAGGAGTGCGGGACTGGCTGGCTTCAGGCAGCGGGGTGTGGCAGGGGTTGGCTGGAGACGAGTTGGGGCAGGTTTGAAGGCAAGGCAGGGGGTACGGTGTTGGCTGGAGACAGGGCAGGGGGTGCAGGGCTGGTGCGGGCAGGGCAGGAAGTATGGCAGATGTTGGCTGGAGACAGGGCAGGGGCTGCAGGGCTGGTGCGGGCAGGGCAGGCAGTGTGGCAGGGGCTGGCTGGAGACAGGGAAGGGGGTGCAGGGCTGGCTGGAGACAGGGGTTGGTGCAGGGCTGAAGGCAAGGCAGGGGGTGTGGGGCTGGCTGGAGATGGGCAGGCTGCAGGCAGGAACTGGTGCAAGCAGGGCAGGAGGTGCGGGGCTGGTGCGGGCAGGGGGTGCAGCAGGGGCTGGCTGGGGACGGGCTGGCTGCAGGCAGGGCAGGGGGTGCAGGTACAGAGGGTACAGCCCATCCTCTATGGTGAGTGCCTTCTTCTTCTCCTCCTCCTCCTTCTCCTCCTCCCCCCTCTCCCACTAGGGTAGCAGCAGCAGCCTGGGGCTTGGGGGCTATTTCAAGGGCCCGGGGCGCCTCTGCTTCCACTGCCCCAGCTCTGTAAATAGCCGCGGGAACCCTGGGGAAGCGGCGGGGCTCCAGTTGCTATTTAAAGGGCCGGGGAGTTAGAAGCAATGGGAGTCCTGGACTTTTTAAATAGCCCCCAGAGCCCCGCAGCCATACCCCAGGGCTCCAGCAGCAGGGCTCTAGTGGTAATTAAAAGGGCCTGGGGTTCCAGCCCCTGCTGGGAGCCCCAGGCCTTTTAAATTGCCCCCTGGGGAAACTGGGCCACCCTGGTACAGCGCACTGGCTTTTGCTGGTACTGGGGCTTGGGTGCGGGGTCCTCTTAGGAGCGAGGCCGATTCAAGGGAATCGGTTAAATTGGCCTAAAGCCGGCCCTGGTGGCTGGGATTTAAAGAGCTCTCAGCTCCAGGCCCACCTGCCCAGAGCCCTATAAATCTTGGCCGCGGCTGAGATTTAAAGAGCTCTGGGCTCCCTGCGGCTGCGGGCAGCTCAGAACCTTTTGAATCCCGGCCGCGGCTGAACTTTAAAGGGGTTTGGATTCCCCGCAGCTACGGGCAGCCCAGAGCCCTTTGATTCCCGGCTGCGGGATGCACAGTGAGACTTCACGGGCCGCACGTTGCCCGTGGGCTGTATGTGGTGCAGGCCTGGCATGGAGGGGCAAAATAGGTAAGAAATTTCCGTGGCCTGTCACTAGCAAATAGTAGCCACCATGGATCCTGCCAGAGGTGGCTACATCTTAGCACTGTGGGAAGCAACCCTTCACAGAGACCATTTGTCTTGTGGTTTGGGATACTTCTCAAGACATGCTGCAGTCACAGTGACCCCCTCATCCTGTGCCAGCTGGAGAAAAGAAAAGGGGCCAGCCAACTCTCCCACTACCACCTGCGAACCACTGATCCCCAAACAGGGGGAAGCCTCTGGCTTTGATGTGTATTAAATATCAGGCTGGTCTCTTTCTTTGGCAAATATCTAACAGAGCTAAAAGAGGGAACAAATGATCCTGAAAGGAGAGGGGAAAGACAATCACTGGGAAATATAATCCCCTGCAACATCCAGAATGGAGAGCGACTCAGGGCAACAGGTTCCCCCGAAGGAAGAAGTTTTTGGGATTTAGAAACATAAGGAACAGCACAAAACTTGAGAGGATTGTTAATTGACATTTGTTAATGACACAGAGGGAAAACCTGAGCTTTCAGATCAGTGTTCAGAAATGAAAGACAAAGGGTGGAAATCAGAGATTTTGGATCCATTTTGCAAATTATAGAGAGGAAAGTGGAAAATCAGAGGGATTTTATATCAGTTGTTGATAGGAGGTAAAATCTGAGTGTTTCACATGAATACTTGATAAATGAATAAAGAGGAAACGGGCAACATTTGCAAACATTTTGTGTTCAATAATCTGAGAAAAGGTGTAAATCTGAGATTTTCTTATTATTTTATAATTAGAGACAGGAAAATCTCAGGGCATATTCAATTAGAAATAGACAACTAGAGAGAAGTGGGGCAAATGTTTAGGTTATTTTATTTGAATCTTTGAGATTTGCAAAGAAATTGTGTCACAAACTGCATATTTGATAACATGAGAGGAAAACACCAAGATCTGAGGGGAGAGAGTCACTTTCCTGTCAGGGCCCAGTGCTCCTTCCCCCTCGCCCTCCGGGGTCTCTCACTCACTGGGGGCTCCAGGCGGGGCTGGTGCGGTCAGAGCCTTGGACTGCCTAGGGGGCAGGTCCCAGCTGGAGAAATCCCCCCCCCCCCGGCCAGGATAGGAATGTGCTACTGGTAGCAGCCTGGGGCTGGACCCTCTCTATGGGGGACACTTGCTCCCCCCTCCCCTTCCTGGCCCTTCCCACGCCCTGTTGCCAGCAGAGAGTGGCCCCCCCAGTCCAGCCCAGAGGTGTCCCTGTCTCAGACCCCTCCCAGCCTCTGCCTAGTTCAGAAATCACTCAGGGGAACCATTTGCCACCTACACAAGGACAAATCACTGCAGGTGAAAATGGGGGGAAACACCCCAAACCTGAGATCTGAACTGGCCATTGGCAAAGGGGAGAGAAATTGGGGCACGATGGGGGGAGGGGAACAGGGAACTTCTCAGGGGTTTGTGGTAAGGGGATGTCACCCTGGATGTTGCTTGTTGCTCTCTAGGGAGAAAGGGGGCAGGACAGGAGAGGAGGGGGGTCTCCACGGAGGGGGCAGTGGTAATTCCGAGGGGATCTCAGCCCTCCCTTTTTCTCCCCGCTCCTCAGCGGTCACCTGCTCTTCTCCCCTCACCCCCCGGCCATGTCCCAGCTGCACAGATATTTTCCATCCATCCCTTTCCCAGGTCTCCCCCCTCCGCAGCCCCCGCTCGACCCCACGGAGGGGCTGCTAGGTGTAATGCATGTTCAGTAGGGATTTCTCCCCTACTAATGCTGGGGTGTCCTTCTCCCATAGGTTAGTCTACTAATGATCTCATCTTGGTGCCATGTGTGTCAGTTCATTGCCATGGCACTCGTGTGCTTAGACATCTGAGGATGCTCTATAGAAAAGCTCCTTGAGTGAGGTGATCCAAAGGGAGTAGCTCAAACCTCCAAAGTGCCTGGCCAGCGGCAGGACATTGGCACAGCAAGGGAGGGGTGTGGCAGTGACATCACAAAGGCCTTTTGCAGGACCTCACACTATTGGTCAAAGACTATTGGTGAGCAGGTGGTGACCTCACAGAGAGATCCTGACATCAGTCAGGGGCCAGGGGCTAGGGAAACCTCAGAGACCCCTGTGGCTTTGCTTCAGAAAGTCTCCTTCTCCAGGTCTCTGTCTGAGGACTGAGAGAGTATTCGGGTTCACGGACGTGAGCGCCAGGAGAAACCTCTTTCCAGTTTTCTCCTTCCCTTGTAGTGATTTTACTAGAAAACAGCCGTCCCTGTTTAGAAGGTAAGAGCCTCCTGGAGGCGTGAAACCTGTTCAGTCTGATCCATCTGGTGAGAGTTGAATTCTAGGCATGGAAAACATGAGCTTAAGGAGGCAGAATTTTATTCCGCACCTGGGATTTTGTCCCTTAGAATCATGGGGACATTAGGGTTTGTCCTTTGTGTTTCACCTTCTCCTCCATCCACCTGTACCTCCCTCCTTTCTCTTCATCTCTTCTTTTGTCCTTTCTCCTGTTCCCCTCCCAACACCAGGACGGGTGTGTGCGTGTGTGTTGCGGGGGAGTGCTGTGCAGCTCTCACTGTGGGAGTTCCACCCAAAAATGTGAGGCTGAAATAGTGCTCAGGCAGTCAGGGCTGGATTAACCTTTTGTTGGCCCTGGCACCAAACATATTTGTGGGCCCCAGTGTAGTCAGTGTGGGCTCCGAGTGTGGGCCTGGTGGGACAGTGCCATTCGTGCCTTGGTATACCCAGTACTGAACCTCAGAGACATTTTTCATTTTGATCACACACCTCTCCATGACTATATGCATTGCCATACACAGCTCCCTCAGCCCGCGGGTTTTCTTATTGAGCTGTACACCCATGTGGGTTTACCAGTGTCCACAGTGAGCAGAACTTTCATAGTGACCAAGGAAACTCCCCACAGATTTATCTCTTTCCTCATTCAGACCTTTTCTAGCCATGTCTCCAGTACCCCCACATGTCACCAGTCACTGCATGTGGTCCTAGTCTCAGCTCAAAGTCCTAAAGCCAGCAGACACCTGATCAGTTCTGACAGATCCCTCCCTCAGCCGCCATCCTGCCATGTGAGCAAGCCACCTGCAAACACCATTTCCCCAAAGTGAGGACTTAGGCCTTGGGAATCTGAAGACACCAGCGTCTCTCCCTCTGCTCCCATCTACATGCTAGTCTGCTACCTGGTCACCACCACCTCTCCTCATACTTGTTTCCTTTCTACTTTGGACATGCTCCCAACCAGCTGGAAGCTCCCTCTGCAAGCCTGACCTGCTCCCGCCTTCCCTGCTCCCCTGACATTCCTTTCCTACTGGTGACCTCTGTTCCTTGAGGTTAACTCCAGTGTCTTTAGGTGCTCTAGCTTAATGGCCCCAGGAGTCATAGAGCCACTTGTAGTTTCTCTAGCTACAGCCATGGGGCAACTGCCAGAGGCCAGCCTTAGACAGCTGCAGCTACTAGCCGCAGGAGCGGAGGCAATGCCAAAGCTGAGCATGCTTGAACCTTGCAAGGGCAGCACTAGGGACTCTAAATCCTCAGCAGTGGCCCTAGGCAGCTGCAGACTCTGGAGTTAGGCACTTTCCTCCTCTAGGTTCCTGCATGGTTACAGAACTGCAGTAAGGTGGAACAATTATCAGCTTCTGTGATTGGAAGATGTCTGGATCCATCTAATAAGACTGTCCTACATAAATGAGGAAAGTTGAGGTGCCTTTATTATTCTTTTGTTCCATTCTTTGTTTCTATGGGGAATTTGCCAGTGCAATATCACTGTCTTCCTTTTAAACAAACAAAACTAAAAAAAAAAAGTGTAATGGCTGTTGAAAATAGCAATTCCAGCCCTCCTTAGCACTGTGAAGACCCCAACGTTTGTTGCTCAATTTTCTCCTACTTTTTCTACAGTAAATGACAGTGGATCAGCATATTTGATTTGGGAGAAATGAAGTAACACCTGCCCAAATTGAGCTTGAGCACTCCTGATTTTGAGGTGTGGAAGGCAGGGGCTAGATTCCCTTTATGAATATTAGATACATCTGGATAGGAAAAGTCAATTTCTATTTTCATGGCTCAGAAGTGGAAATCTTCCTGTCCTGTATCTGAAGCTGTCCAGGTCCAGTAGAGCCTCCCCTTCCTTACTTACCATTTTACTTTCTGGTGGGATCCACATACCTCCCTTGCCCAGCTTCAGATAGAGAGGGGCCCTGTCCAGTTAGTCCACCCAGTTCCATCTTTGGGGGCTGCCAGGCGAGGTCACAGCAGCATCCCTAAGCCTGTCTGGGGAAGTCTTCTGAGGGTGCTACCTAGGCCAAAGCCTTCTACTCCTTGGTCACTCCTCTTCCCTAGTGGCACCCCCTTCTAGCAGCCAGCACCCTAGCCACAGCAAGCTGCAGCGCCTGGAGTCTCACAGCTTCCCCCCTCCCTTTCCTGTTGATAGCAGCCAAGGCAATGCTGGGAAATGTTCCTTCTCTGCTCCAAGGCAGGGAGCTGGTCAAGGAACTACAGCTCCCAGGGCCCTATGGGGTCTTAGCTCCCCGAATGAATCCAGGCTGCCCTGAGGCTCCCTTGCTGCAGAGGGGAGGAAGTTACTGTTACAGGTCCCTTCAGATCTTGGGCCTAGCACTATGGCACCATGTCAAGTCCAGTACTGCTCCCAACTCTATCCAGCTCTGCTGCTGGCAGGATCCCTTCCCATTCTTTTTGTTTCCTGTCTCCCCTCCAAGAAGAAGCTCGGCATTGTTCTTGTGTGCGGAATTGAACTCAGACTGTCTGGGTGAAAGCCAATAATCCTAACCACTAGACCACATGGGACTTCCGTAACATGTTTACATGTTCATAAACAATAACACAATTAAACGTAGCCATTCAAAGTAGCCATTTAGAAGAAGCCATTCAAAAAACTTCAAAAACAGACTTCAAAGAGAAATTGCAGAGTTACAACTGATCTGCAAACTTAACACCATTAATTTGTGCTTGAAGAGGGACTGGGGGTGACTGGCTCACTACAAAAGCAATTTTCCCTCTCTTGATATTGACACCTCCCTGTCAATTACTTGGAGAGAGCCACATCCACGCTAACTGAATTAGCCTTCAACACTGGTTCTCCCCTTGTATGGTAACTCCTTTTACATCATGTTCCAATATATATTTATGCCTCTATCTGCAATTTTCACTCCATGCATCTGAAGAAGAGGGCTTTTTACCCACGAATGCTTGTGTCCAAATAAATCTGTAAGTTCTTAAGGTGTCACCGGACTCCTGGTTGTTTTTGTGAAATAAAAGCAAAATGCACTCTAAGCTGATCTTAACCCTTTCAGTGCCCTTACAAACTTAGATGCTTCTCACCACAGGCCGGCTGGTGGCTTTTCAGCCAGGCTCTCCCCTTTCATCAGAGCTTCAGTTGCTTGGTGTGGGGGTGTCTGTAGATGTAGGTGGACGAGAGAGACAAAGCATGGCAAAGTCTCTGCTTTTATCATGTCCTTTCTTCCCTCTTGGCTTTTCTCCCCCTTCAGAGTCAGGTGAGCATCACTGCGTCTCTCCAAGCAAGTCTGAGAAATTCCCCTGGGGTGTCCTCTTGCAGGTAAGTGATTGCACTGTAGCTCCCTTGCTGAACAATGGCTGTTGATGGGTTGTTTGACACCCTGTCCGGGTGTTGGTTACTTTCCTTGCTGTTGTCACTGGGGAGCTAATATTTGGCTGACTCCCCCACCTTACAGCATAGTGATAACCACACTGCACAATTCTCATAACTTCATATGCATGAATGGTAAACATCTATGGGTAGTGAAAAGACTTTCAGCAGATCATATCCTTTCCCCTGATACCTTACAAGGCATGCTCTGTATATAAGATCACGATTATATGAAAAGGAGGAATATGGGGGTTACAGCAGACTCCCCCAAAGGTACAGAATGTCACACTGAGATTCTATTTTCATTTGTTATGTAATAGCATTAAAGAGATCCAGTGACTGACCAATGGCATTTTCAAGTGATAAAATAGCAAGCGCTGTTGGTCTCTCATTGGCCACCAGCGACTGAAGATATGGTTTAATGAGCCAGAGCTTCAAGGGGAGGGTGGCTCTGTCCACTGCCTTCCGTTGCGCTGCTGGGCACTAAGTCCCTGGCGGTCAATATGTGAAGCTGGGAGAAGAGAGTGGGGTGGCAAACGGTGGTAGAACTTTTGCCACCAGGGTCTAGCTGTCTAACTTCCTCTTCGTACTGCTGGGCCCCCGTTGCCTTCAGGTAACACAGGAACTAAGGCAGGAATAGGGTGAGGAAGCAAGTAAAGCGGAGCAACGAAGGCAAAAGTTAATCTTATCTTCATGGGCAGCTCGCAATGACATCCTTTTTCTGTGCCACAGCTGACAGCAACATCCCAGACAGAAAAGTAACAGGCCAAAAAGAAACCTAGCAGCTGCTGAAACAGTTCAGTTGGGAGCGTGCTAGACTAACAGGCTCTTCTATCCTCCTTCATGCACGGGCGGGATGTTTTCTGAGTGTGCAGCAGTTCCTTTAACTGCCTCGAGTCCCTCATTTCAGGCTATGAGGCAGGAAAAGACAGCATGGGCTTCTGCACCGAGTTGGCCCACCTGACCTTTCATTCTTCTCTTGCTCTTTGTCAGCAAGGAGAAGAAAAAGAAGCTCTCCCTCAAGCTGGAGTCACACGGGCGAGGTAAGGACGACTTCCTGAGTGCTGGATCCAGTCCTCTGCCCTGCCAGCTGACCTATCGAGGGGCTACCACCACATTCTCTAGATTTGTCCATCGGTCTGTGCCAGAGTGAGCAACAACCCAGTAGGTGGAGTTTCTGTAGTGTAGTGGTTATCACATTTGCCTAACACGCAAAAGGTCCCTGGCTCAGAAACATGCTGGTTTCCTTTTCCCAGATCCCCTTGTTGTTCAGAAATGGCACTCCTCCTATTGGCCTGTCCCTGGGATAACTCCAACCCCTGCATGACAGAGGATGCTGACAGCAGTGGAGAAAGCACCTTGGTGTCAGGCTGGAGAACCTAGAGTAGTTAGGCCAGTCACCATTTGGAGGCTTGTGGCTTGGCCACCTCTGCTGTTGGAGGTTGGCCTATAGAGGCTCTCACTTCCTGCTGGGCTCCTTTGCCTGACTGGCCAAAGGAGGAAGTGAGGCAGGAATGGGGCAATAGAGGAAAGTTGAGCTGAGGAAGGCAGGGAAGAAGCTTTGCGACTAAGTTTTGTGAGTAGAGCACCATCCTTCATTCTGCAAAGCCTGGGGAGGTGTGGTTGGCTGCTGGGAGGTAGAATCCTGTGCCTGCCTCTTGGCTTCCCAGGAGTGGCTACTTGCAGCCCAGGAGAAGAAGGGAGGTTCTGGGTGAAAGGAAAACAAGCAAAGCTGAGTCCAAGTGGAGAATGGCGGCTCCTTTATGGCCAACCTGGGGGCATGACTGATGGTTTTAGAGGCGGAGGCTGGGCTGGCTGTGAGCAACTGGATTCCACGAAGCCCCCACCTGCCCTTCTGAGGGCTGAACCCATGGAGGTGCGGTTGGCTGCTGGGAGACAGACCCCTGTGGCTGCCTGTTGGCATCCCAGGGATGGCTCCTTGCAGCCCAGGAGAAGCGGGGTTCTGGGGGGAAGGAAAAGCAGCAATGGTGAGGCTGAGTGGACTCCTTTCTGGCCGAGATGGTGGACTGTGGTGAGTCTGGGAGTTGTCTGTAAGCCAAAAGTGGACGTAGTGCAGTGAAAACTGCTGCTCCATTCTGGCCGACCTGGGGGCGCCATGGATGACTTGGGAGTGGGGGCAGGGCGCTGGCTGTGAGCAAATGGGATCCAGGAAGCCCCAGCCTGCCCCTCCAGGGACCGAGTCTTCTTCTCTCCTGCCATGGGGAGCCCGACCTTAAGCCTGCCCAGCATGTGCAGCAGCTCGAGCATTAAGCCTTCCTGTGTGCATAACTGAACTACGCCCTAGTGTAATAAGGTGTAAAGTTTAGATTGTGAATTTATCTTTAATTTCCATGGTAATTTACTTTGATCTTTTATTCCTACCACTTATAATCCTTAAAACTACATCTTTCTGTAGTTAATAAATCTGTTTTATGCTCTACTTAAACTGGTGTATTTTGCTTGAAGTTCTTGGGAAATCTCAGCTCCTTTACAAGGCTGGTTCATGTACTATTCACAGTGAGGGAGGGGTGGACCCTGTGTAATAAACTCACACTGATCAGGCTTCTGATTAAGGCAAGATGGTATGATCCAGGGGTGCAAGGCTGCAGAGCTGTAGGGGGGGGCGACTTTCTATCATTAGTGTTATGAGTGGCTGCAGAAGCATTCATGTAATTCAGTTGGCTGTGTCCCTACCTAAGGATGTCTGTGTAAGTGCAATATCTGCCAGAGATTCACAGCTTGTCTCAGCATCACATGTATGAGAGGGAGCCCAGGTGGTGGGACAAAGGGCTCAGGGGTCCCACTGTTCAGTTGCATCCCATAGATCCCATCACAGACTTTCAACAACCACAGCGAGTGCTCACTGAGACAGAGAGAGAGATGCCAAAATAGTGATCTCCAGTGCCAGCAGACATCAAACTATCAGAAATTCTGTGAACAGAGAAGACCCTGCTAGTGGAAAATGCCTTTGAAAAAGGCCCTTCTGTCCCGAGCTGTGGTCGTACAGTGCTCTGCATTGTGGCCTCAAGAGTCATGGATGCAAGTTGAGTTACGATGACCTTTTCCTTGTCTCCACATTTCTTAGGTGCCTCTTCCAACACTTGTCAGAAAAAATGACCGGTTTCTTTTGGAAGCATTTGCACTGCAAGGCAGAGGCAGTCTTCTCTGCTTCTTCACAAGATTGACCAAAAAGTGGGAGGAATGGACAGATTTGGCCACGCACCACTGGGTGCTGCATCTCTAACCTCTACTTTACCTGGCAAATGCCTCTGGGACATTTCTCCCAGCTGCTCCATTTTTCATCAGTGACAATCAAAAGGAAGATGACATGACATCTGTGTGTGGACATCCCCAGCGAATCACAAGGACGTGTGGTGCAGGCTTTTGTGTTGCAGCAATTGCAGTCAAAGCAACCACCATGCCAATGCCAGTCACAGCAGCCTTTTCATCAACTCCAGGCTTGTGATTTGATTCTTTCCAATGTTTCTCTCCAAAGAAGCCTTTTCCTTAGCAAGCAATGACTTGGATACCAAGGGAGGTCTCTTCTGTTTCCTAGAAAGACACAGGAAAATGTGAGCAGAGGAGACAAAACACGTAGAACAAGGTACTACTGGAAGTTGAGCCCAGGGTCTCCTGTTTACTAAACAGGTGCTTTAGCAACCCAAGCCATGGTGCCTGCCTTGAGAAAATTCTTGCAACTGTTCCCTTTGATGGTCCAGGACAACACCTGCAAATTCCAAACTAAAGATATTCGCCATTTCCCTCAAGACTTGCACGGAAGAACTGGCAGGCCAAGCCAGGATCTTCTGGTTACTAGGAAGACACTTCAGCCAGCTCTTCCCAAAGATCACTATCTAAAGACCTTTAAACAGCCTCTGTAGATGTTCACTGACAAAGAGATGCCAAAATAGAGTTCTCCACTGCCTGCAGCCATCACACTACCAGGAGTTCTGCGCACAGAGAGGCCCCTGCTGGTGGAAAAGGCTTTGGTAGAGACTCTTCTGACACCAGCCTGTGCTCATATACTGTTTAGCACTTTGTGTTGTGACTTCAGCATCCACAGATGCCAGTTGAGTTGGGGGACATTTGTCCTGTCTCCACATTTGTCTAATGGCTCCTTTCAACACTTGCCACCAAAAAGACTTGTTTCTTTTGCAAGCAATGTGCAGCTAGGCAAAGGCAGTCTTCTCCATTTCCTCAGAAGATCACCAAGCTGTGGGAGAGAAGACACATTCAGCCAAGCTGGATGCTGAATCTCCTCTTTGTTCAGCAGGTGTCTGTGAAGGACATAAATCTCCACCATGTAGAGGGCAAGAATAGGAGTTTATTACACACAGAACTGGCAGAGTGTCACCTTGCTTATTAGGCTCAGAGACACTGTTAATTGATTACAATAGAATATATAGATTTTCCATGGGTGGGGGAAAGAGACGGGGTAGGGAGTTCCAAACTCTGGGATAGGTTTTGCAGCAAGACATGATAAGCACAGTAGCCAAAGGTTAACAGGTTACATAATGTCTCCACACATGGTCTCAAGTTAGCAAGTTAACATTTCATGAATACTTTGAAAAAATGTTAGTAGTATAAAATATCTATGCTGAATTCTGATTTGAGGTCCATAGGAAAGGAGCAACTCCTTTGATTGTCCTCCAGGTACATTCCTAGGGTTTAAAGCAAAGAAACAGTGAAAGTATATGGCAATAAAGATTGTTTTCTGTGTGTCTTAAGGCAAGGCACTGGTCCCTGGGAAGGGAGGTGGAAGGATGCCATATCTTATATTGACATCTGCCAACTTTTCATAAACTCAAGGTTGGATCTCTGGGAAGAACGTCTCCCTACCGAAGAGACTTACACAATAGGAACAGGGATTCTTTGTTCAATCTGCAACTCTGAATAAAATACAATTCTTTAGTTCTTAGCTCCAACACCTGGCAATTTGCTGACCAAGCCTATCTTAGCAAGCAAGGCTTTCTGCTTAACCAGCTTTCTTTTAGCTGGTCACTATTTGCTAGGCTTCTGGTCCCTTGATTACACTCTGGACTTTGGGTCTGGAAAAGAGCTGGCATAATCCATAGACCAGGTTGTTATATAATATGCACATGAATTTTAACCCTTCACATACAGTAATGGCAAAGTTCTTGGTTCAGGTTTGTAGCAGTGATGGAATAAACTGCAGGTTCAAATCAAGTCTCTGGAGTCCATCCACAGCTGGGATGGGTCATTCAGTCCCTTGTACAGAGCTTCAGTTTGTAGCAAAGTCCCTTCAGAGGTATGAAGCAGGACTGAAGACAAGATGGAGACGAGTCATCAGCCTTTTACAGTCTCTTGCCATGTGGTCTTTGTTTTCTTTGTCCCAAGGACACTCTATCCAGCACGTGGCATAGAAAAACCTCTGAGTTTTGTCCATAGGCAGGTCCTTGCATACATTGCTGAGCCACAAGGCATATCTACCTTCTCTCAATGGGTTGATTGTAGAACTGATGGTCCTTAATGGGCCATCAAGCAGGCTAGGCAGAACTGACACCAACTTGTCTGGCTGGGGTGTTCCTCGGAAGCATAGCACAAGTTTGAATACAGACAGCATAGAGCCAATATTCATGAAGTCAAGTACAAAAATGATACACATCTAGAGATAGCATAATTATAATCAGCCAATCAGAACCTCTCCATAGAAACCTTTCACAACAACCTTTCTATCATATTGGCTGCAAATATAGAAGAGTGGTCACAATGGTGATCTATAAAGTTACAGATTATGTCAATAACATCACAGGAGGTGACACGGCATCAGTGAGACTGATATTGGAATACTATCTCCAGTTTTGGTGTCCTCACTTGAAAAAGATACTGTGAAATTGGAGCTGGGGCAGCAAAAAGGCACCAAAATGTTCTGAGGGTCGGAGAAAAATGCCTTCTAGTGAGCTATTGAAAGAGCTCCATCTGTTTAGCTTATCAAAAGAAGATTGAAAGGTGACTTCACTGAAGTGTTGAAGTGCCTTAATGGAGAGAAATGATTGGGTATTAAAGGGCTCTTGAATGGAGTAGAGAAAGACATAACAAGACCCAATAATTGGAAGGTGAAAAGAGACAAATTCATATTACAACTAAGCCCCAAATAGTCAACAGCGAGGATGATTCACCACAGGAACAAGCTACCAAAGAAAATGGTGGAATCTCCATCCCCTGAAGTCATTCAATGAAAACTAGATGCCTTTCCCCCAGAAGTAGCTATTGTGTCATGCAGGAGGCCTGTGATATGCAGGGGGTCAGATTAGATGCTGTAATGTTCTCTTCTGGCCGGAAAGTAGACTAATTTTACAGATATTAGTTTTCGGAAAAACTGAGTGTAGCATTGGGAGCAGCATCTGAAGTTTTACTGTCTAGCCAGCTTACTGCCTAGAACGAACGCTCCTTGAGTGGGGTGACCACAGGGAGTAGCTCAAACCTCCAAAGGGCCTGGCCAGGGAAATTGATGCTAGCCTTGGTACATGGACGCACACCGCCGAATTAATGTGCTTAGTATGTGCCTGTGTCCTCGACTTTATACAATTTCCAGAGCGTTGCACTGTGGGTAACTGTCCCATAGTTCCCGCAGTCTCCCCTGCCCATTGGAATTCTGGGTTGAGTTCTCAATGCCTGATGGGGCAAAAATAGTGTCATGAGTGAGTCTGGGTAAATGTCATCACTCAATCCTCCCTCCATGAAAACAACAGCAGACAATCATTTTGCGCCCTTTTCCCTGGATTGCCCGGGCAGACGCCATAGCACAGCAACCATGGAGCCCGTTCAGCCTTTTTTCACTGTCACCGTATGTCTTCTTTATAGTGCTGACAGACGTGGTACTGCAGTGCTACACAGCAGCATCCCCTTGCTTTTTGCAAGTTAGCAAAGATGGTTACCAGCCCTACTGTACCGTCTGCTGCTTTGCAAGTTGACAATGACAGTTAGCAGTTATACTGCACCATCTGCTGCTGTCATGGGTGCTCCTGGCTGGCCTCGATGGGGTCGGTCACGGGCCTATGTACAAAAATAGGAATGACTCCCCAGGTCATTCTCTTCTTTAAGTTTTGTCTAATGGAGAGTCAGTTCTGCCTAGATTATCAGGCAAGCCTACTAAAGAACCAGAGGGGCAAACAGGTGCTCCGGGTCAGAGCCCTAGAGATCCCAGAGAAATGATGCACTACATGCCATTCTAGTGGGTGCCCCTGCAACAACCCTACCCATTCCTTCCCTCCTCCCCTACCCCTCCTGGGCTACCATGGCAGTTATCCCCCCATTTGTGTGATGAAGTAATAAAGAATGCAGGAATTTGAAACAACACTGACTTTATTGCTTCTGCAAGCAGGGATCAAAGGGGGGAGGGGAGCGCAGCCTCCAGCTGCTATGAATGAACCTGGGAGTCATTCCCATCTTTGTCCAGGCACCCCCGGCCGACCTCACCGAGGCCAGTCAGGAGCACTCACGGGACGACGATGATGGATACCTGTCCTACTGTACCGTCTGCCGTCCGCAAGGGAAGGGAAGGGGATGCTGCTGTGTAGTGCTCCAGCACCACATCTGCCAGCAGCATCCAGTAGACATACAGTGACACTGAAAAAGGGTGAGAGAGGATTTTTTCCCTTTGCTTTCATGGGGGCAGGAGGCGGGGGAACGACATATACTCTGAACAATCCGCGACAATGTTTTTGACTCTTCAGGCTTTGGGAACTCAGCCACGAATTCAAATGGTTTTTGGAGAGTGCGGGAAGTGTGGGATAGCTACAATCCTCAGTCGCCCCTCCCTCCATGAGCGTCCATTTCATTCTTTGACTTTCTGGTACGCTTGTCTCAGTTCCTTAAGTTTCAGCACTGCGTTGAGTCCCTATTGTGGCCTCTGTCCATCATAGCCTTGGAGATTTTTTCAAATGTTTTGGTATTTCGTCTTTTGGAACGGAGTTCTGATAAAACAGATTCATCTCCCCATACAGAGATCAGCTTCAGTATCTCCCGAACAGTCCATGCTGGAGCTCTTTTTTGATTCTGGGACTGCATAGTCACCTGTGCTGATCAGCGCTCCACGCTGGGCAAACAGGAAATGAAATTCAAAAGTTCACGGGGCTTTCCTTGTCTACCTGGCCAGTGCATCCGAGTTCAGATTGCTGTCCAGAGCAGTCACAATGGTGCACTGTGGGATAGCGCCCAGAGACCAATACCGTCAAATTGCAGCCACACTAACCCTGATCTGACATGGCAATACTGATTACAGCACTACTCGTCATCAAGGAGGAGTACAGATACCGGTATTAAGAGCCCTTTATATCAATATAAAGGGCTTCTTTGTGTGGACGGATGCAGGGTTAATGTGACATAAACTCGTAGTGTTGACCAGGCCAGAGAGAGCAGCAGGTTTCCCCTTTTGTTTCCTGCTTTCGTTTCCTTGACTAGTTTCTCCTCTGCACCAACTTGCTGTATTTGTTTGTGAGTCTGACTAGCTCAGTGGGTAAAGTATCAGACTTTTAATCTGAGGGTTCATGTTCCTGGTCAGGTAATAAACTACTCATTATATCTTATAAATCTGTCTTTCTGGAGTCTTCTTTGATGTTTTTTCTCTTCAGGATTTTGCCTTTTCTAAGAAGGGTCTTTGTGTGGGATGGATTGAAGGGGCAACTTCCTGACAGCCCCTCTGTCCTTGCAGGCTGGAGGAATAAAGGCCTCTGGGCATATAGCATGTTCCTCCCCTGCACGCACACACACAAAATATCCCTATGGAATTAGAATCACCTGCTGCCTTCCCCTGTTCTGCTGGATCCCCAAATGAGGATACTCTTCAGCCTAAATCCATGTCCCCTCTTTGCCCAGTGCCCCTCAGTCCCAACCCTCAGTCCCTCCTATGCTCACTGCTCCTCACTCCCAACCAGAGCCTGCTCCTCTTCACCCTTCTCCTCTGTCCCAACCCACAACCCCCTCCTATTCCCAGTGCCCCTCAATCTCAACCCACAGCTCCTTCCTTTCCCCCAGCAGCAGGTGCTTCAGACCCCCTCAGGAAGATTTTATTGCAAGGTTTCGTGTATGAGTCTTCATGTGGATTTTACAGTAGGTTGGGAATATGTTGGGTTGCTTGCCAAAATGATCACTTTTGGCTGGTGTTGGATTCCCAGTCTCCTTGTTATTGGGACAGGAGAAATAAAGGGTTGTTGTCCTTGTTGTGTGAATCGAGGGCAGCAGAACTGTGCTTGGCAGACCCAGGTGGAGGGACTCACCCTCAATTCAATAGCACTTGCTAGGCAGGGGACATTGGTTCCAAAGCCAAGTGGGCTGGGGCCTGAGTCCTCATGCTAAAATTTATGTGTTAGACCAACTTTAGGACAGGGTGGCTGTGGAGGGGTGAGTGAGTCCCTAGACAACATAGTGAGTACGGTGCCTTCTTATTTTCCCCCTTTTCCACCCAGGATGGCAGATGAACTCTACAGAGGCACCTCTGGGCTTGCACTGACTAAGGACAAGAGCTGTGAGTGGGGTGCAGAGAGGAGATGGCTCATGTTAAATGACTTTTGGTTGCTGGACTTACGAACCTTAGGGAGAGGGACACTGCCCAGCTTATTTGTGGGTGGGTCTTTTCCTCATGGTTGACGTTTATGTGTTGTGGCTGCTGACATGACTTCTGCTAACCCTGGGCTTGCATTGCAATGTAGACGTACCCTGAGAGTGCAGCTATATTGAGATTAAATAACTGTGGCCTGGCTGGCCTGGATGATCTGATTTGGGCTCCTGGGGCTCAGGTTGTGAGGCTAAAAACTGCAGTGTAGACATTTGGGCTCAGACTGGAGGCCAGGCTCGGAGACCCTCACCCCTTGTGGAGTCTCAGAGGCTGGGCTCAAGCCCAAGTGTCTACACTGTAATTTTATTACCCTGTCGCACAAGCCCCACAAGCCTGAATCAGCTGACCCAGGATTTGAGAATAGTGACTTGGGTGTGCTAATGGCAGTGTAGACATAATGCTAAGCTATGTCCACACTGCAATGAAACATACAGGGCTGCCCCATGCCAGCTCTGGCTCCTGGGGCTTGGGCCGTGGGGTGGTAAATTTGCAGTGTAGACATCTCAGCTCAGGCTCAATACCGGGGTCTGGGACCCCACAAGGTTGGGAGGGAGTTTAGCAAGCAAAAAAGGTAAAATGGCAGTGGAGTATTACCGTGGACTCAGTGGCATTTCTCCATTGGTCTGTCTGCTTTGGGGCAGGGACAATAACACGTCCTGCTGCCTTTGTTGTTTCAAAGGGCGGTTTAGGATTTTCATTCTCAGACACTGGGCACAAAGCAGGACTCAACCCTCAATGCAAATTAATTGAGCTGCCCACAGATTCTGGCAGCCACAATGAGCATTTGGTGCGAGAGCTCAGACCTGCCCCTGTCTCAGAGGGAGGGGGTCAGCTGCGAGGGGACTGGACCACTGTCCTATCAGCTCTTATCTCCCAAACTTTCAATAACTCTATTATCAGTGGCTCTGAGCATAATTTAAACCTTAAGAAAAACCACAGTGGGCTAGGCCGAAGGCCCATCTAGCTCTGAATCTTGTCTTCTGACAGTAGCCAATACCATGTACCCCAAAAGCCACTCCCCTCGGGACCTGAACCCAGGGTCTCCTGTTTACAAGGCAAGTGCTTTAGCCAGCTAAGTCATGGTGCTTGCATTTGGTTAAAAAACAGTGTCTGACCACCTTCGGTCGGCAGCTCGTGGCACTGCAATGCCACATCTGGTGACAAAACTGCCCTGTTTTGGTGACAAAATAAAACCACGTCGATGAGAGGCCTAGAGCTTTTTGCAGCAAACTTAAAGGGACAGTGTGCCAGTGCAGATGCTGCCGTTCATTATATAACCATAACTGGCCTCCTCCAGTATCCCATAATGCCTGCCGTGAACTCACCTGCCCTGCATTCTGCTACAGAGCCATGGGACCCTCCCCTTTCATAGCTCCAGGAAGTTCTGACAGCTAAGCCTGCTGCTCTGCTCCGGCAGCCAGGAGCAAATCTCTGCCGTGGATGCTGCTCTCTCCTGCCCTGCAAACACAGAGCAGGTGGCAGGAGCTCCCTTACAGTGGGGGCGGTGGGTCATTGGCATCTGAACTGTGACAACCCCATGATACCCCTTCCTTCGAGGAAGCTTTTACCTTCTAAACAGGGACGGCTGTTTTCTAGTAAAATCACTACAAGGGAAGGAGAAAACGCAAAAGAGGTTCCTCCTGGCGCTCACGTCTGTGAACCCAAATACTCTCTCAGTCCTCAAAGAGAGACCTGGAGAAGGAGACTTGCTGAAGCAAAGGCCCAAGGGTCTCTGAGGTTTCCCTGGCCCCTCACCCCTGTCCTGCCTGGCTGATGTCAGCATCTCTCTGTGAGGTCACCACCTCCCCACCACCTTGGACCAATAGTCTGAGGTCCTGTAAAAGGCCTTTGTGATGTCACTGTCACACCCCTCCCTTGCTGTGCCAATGTCCAGCCCCTGGCCTGGACCTTTGGAGGTTTGAGCTACTCCCTGTGGATCACCCCACTCAAGGAGTGTTCGTTCTAGGCAGCAAGCCATCTAGACCGGAAAACATCAGACGCTGCTCCCAGTGCTACACTCAGTTTTTCAGAAATTAGTCGACTTTCTGGCCAGAAGAGACCATTAGATCATCTAATCTGACCCCCTGCATGTCACAGGCCTCCTGTATGACACAAGAGCTACTTTGGGGGCAAACACATTCAAGAAAGGCATCTAGTCTTCATTAAATGACATCAGGAGGTGAAGAATCCACCCCTTTCCTTGGTAGCTTGTTCCTGTGGTGAATCATCCTCGCTGTTGACTATTTGTGCCTTAGTTGTAATAGGAATTTGTCTCTTTTCACCTTCCAATCATTGGGTCTTGTTAGGCCTTTCTCTGCTAGATTCAAGAGCCCTTTAATAACCAATCTTTTCTCTCCATTAAGGCACTTCAACACTTTAGCGAAGTCACCTTTCAATCTTCTTTTCACAAGCTAAACAGGTTGAGCTCTTTCAATAGCTCACTAGAAGGTATTTTTCTCCAGCCCTCAGAACATTTGGTAGCTCTTTGCTGCCCTAGCTCCAATTTCACAACATCTTTTTCAAATGAGGACACCAAAACTGAAAGCTATTCCAATATCAGTCTCACTGATGCCATGTCACCTCCTGTGACGTTATTGACATAATCTGTAACTGTATAGATCACCGTTGCGACCACTGTTCTATATTTGCAGTCAATATTGTAGAAAGGTTGTTTTGTAAGGGGTCTATGGAGAGGTTCTGATTGGCTGATTATAATGATGCTATCTCTAGATGTGTATCATTTTTGTAGTTGATGTTATGAATATTGGCTCTATGCTGCCCATATTTCAAACTTGTGCCATAATGGGGGACAAAACAGCTACCTTGTTAGAAGTGGCTTTGCCAATAGATGGAACCTGGGATTTAAACTCCCAATGATCGCACTGTGTTTGGGATCCATTTGAATTCCTCTCCCAGGTCTTTGACACTTTCATCTCCACTCATAGCGACTCTGATAGAGGATTAAAGAAGTCATAGCATCATCTCCAAGCACAGACAATGGAGAATGCTTCATCACATGACACTTTGAGAAGTGGCTGGATAGAACGTGATGAAGATAAACTCTACCTGGCTCAGACAAAAGATAACAGTTGTGCAGTGATGAGGAAGGAGGGAATCTCTGAGTCACCCGTCCACGGTCGTGTCTTCACAGTGCTCCCAAGCTGGAGAGTGAAGAACCCCCTCGGTCCCACCGTGAGACTGAGGAACAGGAGGCCTGTCACCTCCATTCCTGCCGTCCTGCATTCCTGGTGTCCAGCATCTCAGAGGGCCTACGTGCCAGCAACGAAACCCAACCGTCGTCTGGACTCCCCAGTGCTCCTCCTCAACGGTTCTAAATCAGCGGGAGAGTGGAAGGTCCTGGGCGTCGCGCCGGCACCTGGGATCCACTGCACCTGAACAGTGGGGAAAAGTTTCTGTGTTGGGGCATTGTTTAGTGTTTTCTAGTTTCCAAGGGAGGGTTTATGGGCCTGAGCGTTAAGCTCCCAAACCCAGTCACTGTTTCATTGTATTCATTAAGTTTGCATTTTCCCCTGTTCCCCCAGCTTTCTGTACCTTTACCCTGACTACACTTACCTTTGTTTGTGCCAAACCACCTTGTCTCCTCTTTATTTTATTTACACCTCAGAAGGAGGGAGGCAAAATCCACTGGTGATAGAGACAGGAGGGAGTCGAGTTTGTATCTCCTGAGAAAAGAGGCTTTTTCATTTCCTATTTCTCCCCTACCATTTCTAACATTTTCCTTTGAAGCGTTGCCTTATTCAGCTTGAGGAAACATTAGCTTTTAAGATAAAAACTACGAAATACAGAACTAGAGACATTTTTTAGAAATCTGGGATTTAGACATTTTATTTAAAGCCGGGGCGGGGGGGTGTTGGAGTTTCTGAGAAGGTTTTTGTTTGCAAGAAGCAACATTGTTGTGTCTGTTATTGTACCAAGTGGGGAGATGGTTGTCTATAAAGGAAGAGTCAAGACTAAATGCATCCAGTGAGGATGGAATTTGAACCCATGCATGCAGAGCACAATGGATTAGCAACCCATCACCTTAACCACTGGGCCACCTCATCTGAGCGTAAGCAAAGTCTGAATGAGCTCCCCCCTCACATCTAGTGAGGAGCTGGGGAAAGACTTCAGGAACAGATCGTGTTTGCATAGACACACCTACTCTGCCTAGCTATGCAGCATGATGGGGCCGCTTCCCCAAAATGACCAGTTTGGGATGGTCTTGGGTTACAAATCACTTTAGGATTGAGTGGAATAAAATGTTAGTCTCCTTCCTGTATGAGTGAAGGGCAGCAGAACAGACCTAGTCCATCCTGATGGAGGGGTAGATGGGTGAGGAATAGCTTTTATTGGACTGCAGAGAAGGATTGAGGACATCACGCTGAAACAGTGGTCCCCAAATATTTCACATTGTGCCCTCTTAGCCATGGCTGTGGCCCCTCGGAAGCCACGGTCGAGAAGCAGGGCTGGGAGTGGGGCTGTTGCTTGCTGGGGAGAGGGGTGCGGACAGGGGCAAGGGGGTCATCACTGGGCTGGGAGCCAGAGGCCCAGACTGAGGGTGGGGTTGGGGAAGAGCTGGGACAGAGTGGGGCTGAGTGGTGCTTCCTCCCTGCCCTCCATGGGGGCTGACTCAGGCAATGAGGTGCCCCCATGAATGTTCCTTTGTGTCTGCCTAGGAGTCATACTCCACATTATGGGGACCACTGAACCCTCCTCGCTAAGCAGGGGCTAGTGATGCCAAAGCCCAGGGAAAGGGAGAACAAGTGTGGGGGCCCCAGCACCAGAACCATGCACCCCCTTCTGTCTGTGGCTCTGCCCCCTTCCACCCATAGCCCCATCCACTATCACCTCTGTTCCACCCATTCCCCCACCAGCCCCACCCTATCACTCCTTTACCCCTGCCCCGCTGCGGCCCTGAGACCAGAGAAGCTCCGTACCCCTGCTGCAGCCCCTGAACCGTAGCAGGGAGTGGGAGCTCCTCCAGCCCTGAGGCTGACATAGTGGAGACTTTTGCAGGGTGGCCTAATTTGGCCGGGGTCCCAGTCATGGGCTCCACTGTCCCCTTGGTGATGCAAGGCTGGGGGAGACTGAGCCCCCCCGACCTCCACAAGAGGGGAGTATGGGAGTTAAGGGCAAAGGGGACACAGTGTAGGGGTTAGGGCACAGGAGGGGGCAGGAGTTGGGGTGAAGGAGGCACAATTGTTGGGAGTGCCGGAGATAGGTGGTAAAGGGAGAGGGGGATCGTCTAGGGGCGATGGGGACGTGCCAAAGTCTAAGTTTTACCCAGGGCACCATTTCCCCTAACGCTGATCCTTGTTAACATTTCTTGCTGGGACGGGGAGGGGAGAGAGATGAGGCGTTTTCTCTCTGTTTCTTTCCTCTCCATTTTTTGCTCCTTCCTTCAATTCCAGAATCCTCCCTTGTGTTTCAGACTGTGCAGTGACGCCCTCCCAACCCCAGGCCTCTGGAGCCTTTGGAGCAGAAAGATCCCAGGAGCTGAGGGTGAATCCAGGAGTGAGTAGCTGGCAGGAAGGAGTCCTAGCAGTTGTTCTGGGAGCACATCTGAGGAATGACTCCCCCTTCCCTAGATTCTCCCCATGGGAACAGGGAGGGTTGTGTGATAAATTCCTGTAACTCTTCTGCCCCTCTGAGTTGGCAGAAACAAGGGCTGTGTTCGCTATCTAGGGGTTCTGCTTCAATAAAACAATACAAAACTGGCTCGAGCCCCCACCCAGTGACCTGGGACAATTACACATCACCCCCCTGGGTGCCTCTAGGAGGCAATACTTCCCCTCTTGCAAGCAGGGAGTCTGAGCCGCTCCACTCCACCAGCCATTCCACGAACCACTCCAGTGGTCCCTGCAAACTGCTCTGCTGGGGCAGCAAAGAGCCACCAAATGTTCTGAGGGCTGGAGAAAAATGCCTTCTAGTGAGTAGTGAAAGAGCTCAACCTGTTTAGCTTATCAAAAGAAGGTTGAAAGGTGACTTCACTGAAGTGTTGAAGTGCCTTCAGGGAGAGAAAAGACTGGGTATTAAAGGGCTCTTTAATCGAGCAGAGAAAGGCTTAACAAGACCCAATGGCCGAAAAGTGAAAAGAGAAATTCATATTACAAATAGGGCGCAAAATTTCAGCAATGAGGATGATTCACCACAGGAACAAGCTACCAAGGAAAGTGGTGGATTCGCCATCTCCTGATGTCATTTAATGAAGACTAGATGCCTTTCTGGAATGTTTTTGCACCCAAAGTAGCTCTTGTGTCATACAGGAGGCCTGTGATATGCAGGGGATCAGATTAGATGCTCTAATGGTCTCTTCCGGCCATAAAGTTGACTAATTTCTGAAAAACAGAGTGTAGCATTGGGAGCAGCGTCTGATGATTTCCTGTCTAGCTGGCTTGCTGCCTAGAATGAACGCTCCTTGAGTGGGGTGATCTACAGGGAGTAGCTCAAACCTCCAAAGGTCCAGGCCAGGGGCTGGACATTGGCACAGCAAGGGAGGGATGTGACAGTGACATCACAAAGGCCTTTTACAGGACCTCAGACTATTGGTCCAAGGTGGTGGGGAGGTGGTGACCTCACAGAGAGATGCTGACATCAGCCAGGCAGGACAGGGGTGAGGGGCCAGGGAAACCTCAGAGACCCTTGGGGCTTTGCTTCAGCAAGTCTCCTTCTCCAGGTCTCTCTTTGAGGACTGAGAGAGTATTTGGGTTCACAGACGTGAGCGCCAGGAGGAACCTCTTTTGAGTTTTCTCCTTCCCTTGTAGTGATTTTACTAGAAAACAGCTGTCCCTGTTTAGAAGGTAAAACCCTCCTCGAAGGAAGGGGTATCATGGGGTTGTCACAGTTCAGATGCCAATGCCCCACCGCCCCCACTGTAAGGAAGCTCCTGCCACCTGCTCTGTGTTTGCAGGGCAGGCGAGTGCTGCATCCACGGCAGAGATTTGCTCCTGGCTGCCGGAGCAGAGCAGCAGGCTTAGCTGTCAGAACTTCCTGGAGCTATGAAAGGGGAGGGTCCCATGGCTCTGTAGCAGAATGCAGGGCAGGTGAGTTCACGGCAGGCATTATGGGATACTGGAGGAGGCCAGTTATGGTTATATAATGAACGGCAGCATCTACACTGGCACTCTGTCCCTTTACGTTTGCCGCAAAATGCTGTAGGCCTCTCATCGAAGTGGTTTTATTTTGTAACCAAAACAGGGCAGTTTTGTCACCAGATGTGGCATTGCAGTGTGTACACCAGCCACGAGCTGCCGACCAAAGGTGGTCAGACACTGTGTTTTAACCAGACGCAAGCACCATGGCTTAGCTGGCTAAAGCGCTTGCCTTGTAAGCAGGAGATCCTGGGTTCAGGTCCCGAGGGGAGTGGCTTTTGGGGTACATGGTATTGGCTACTGTCAGAAGACAAGCTTCAGAGCTAGATGGGCCTTCGACCTAGCCCACTGTGGTTTTTCTTAAGGTTTAAATTATGCTCAGAGCCACTGATAGTAGAGTTATTGAAAGTTTGGGAGATAAGAGCTGATAGGACAGTGGTCCAGTCCCCTCGCAGCTGACCCCCTCCCTCTGAGACAGGGGCAGGTCTGAGCTCTCGCACCAAATGCTCATTGTGGCTGAAAGAATCTGTGGGCAGCTCATTTAATTTGCACTGAGGGTTGAGTCCTGCTTTGTGCCCAGTGTCTGAGAATGAAAATCGTAAACCGCCCTTTGAAACAACAAAAGCAGCAGGACGTGTTATTGTCCCTGCCCCAAAGCAGACAGACCAATGGAGAAATGCCACTGAGTCCACGGTAATACTCCACTGCCATTTTACCTTTTTTGCTTGCTAAACTCCCTCCCAACCTTGTGGGGTCCCAGACCCCGGTATTGAGCCTGAGCTGAGATGTCTACACTGCAAATTTACCACCCCATGGCCCAAGCCCCAGGAGCCGGAGCTGGCATGGGGCAGCCCTGGATGTTTCATTGCAGTGTGGACATAGCCTAGCATTATGTCTACACTGCCATTAGCACACCCAAGTCACTATTCTCAAATCCTGGGTCAGCTGATTCAGGCTTGTGGGGCTTGTGCGACAGGGTAATAAAATTACAGTGTAGACATTTGGGCTTGAGCCCAGCCTCTGAGACTCCACAAGGGGTGAGGGTCTCCGAGCCTGGCCTCCAGTCTGAGCCCAAATGTCTACACTGCAGTTTTTAGCCTCACAACCTGAGCCCCAGGAGCCCAAATCAGATCATCCAGGCCAGCCAGGCCACAGGGATTTAATCTCAGTATAGCTGCACTCTCAGGGTACTTCTACATTGCAATGCAAGCCCAGGGTTAGCAGAAGTCATGTCAGCAGCCCCAACACATAAACCTAAACTATGAGGAAAAGACCCACCCACAAATAAGCTGGGCAGTGTCCTTCTCCCTAAGGTTCGTAAGTCCAGCAACCAAAAGTCATTTAACATGAGCCATCTCCTCTCTGCACCCCAATCACAGCTCTTGTCCTTAGTCAGTGCAAGCCCAGAGGTGCCTCTGTAGAGTTCATCTGCCATCCTGGGTGGAAAAGGGGGAAAATAAGAAGGCACCGTACTCACTATGTTGTCTAGGGACTCACTCACCCCTCCACAGCCACCCTGTCCTAAAGTTGGTCTAACACATAAATTTTAGCATGAGGACTCAGGCCCCAGCCCACTTGGCTTTGGAACCAATGTCCCCTGCCTAGCAAGTGCTATTGAATTGAGGGTGAGTCCCTCCATCTGGGTCTGCCAAGCACAGTTCTGCTGCCCTCGATTCACACAACAAGGACAACAACCCTTTATTTCTCCTGTCCCAATAACAAGGAGACTGGGAATCCAACACCAGCCAAAAGTGATCATTTTGGCAAGCAACCCAACATATTCCCAACATACTGTAAAATCCACATGAAGACTCATACACGAAACCTTGCAAGAAAATCTTCCTGAGGGGATCTGAAGCACCTGCTGCTGGGGGGAAGGAAGGAGCTGTGGGTTGAGATTGAGGGGCACTGGGAATAGGAGGGGGTTGTGGGTTGGGACAGAGGAGAAGGGTGAAGAGGAGCAGGCTCTGGTTGGGAATGAGGAGCAGTGAGCATAGGAGGGACTGAGGGTTGGGACTGAGGGGCACTGGGCAAAGAGGGGACATGGCTTTAGGCTGAAGAGTATCCTCATTTGGGGATCCAGCAGAACAGGGAAAGGCAGAAGGTGATTCTAATTCCATAGGGATATTTTGTGTGTGTGCATGCAGGGGAGGAACATGCTATATGCCCAGAGGCCTTTATTCCTCCAGCCTGCAAGGACAGATGTGCTGTCAGGAAGTTGCCCCTTGAATCCCCCACACACAAAGGCCCTTCTTAGAAAAGGCAAAATCCTGAAGAGAAAAAACATCAAAGAAGACTCCAGAAAGACAGATTTTTAAGATGTAATGAGTAGTTTATTACCTGAACAGGGACTTGAACCCTCAGATTAAAAGTCTGATATTTTACCAATTGAGCTAGTCAGACTCACAAACAAACACAGCAAGTTGGTGCAGAGGAGAAACTAGTCAAGGAAACGAAAGCAGGAAACAAAAGGGGAAACCTGCTGCTCTCTCTGGCCTGGTCAGCACTACGAGTTTATGTCACATTAACCCTGCATCTGTCCACACAAAGAAGCCCTTTATATTGATATAAAGGGCTCTTAATACCGGTATCTGTACTCCTCCTTGATGACGAGTAGTGCTGAAATCAGTATTGCCATGTCAGATCAGGGTTAGTGTGGCTGCAATTTGACGGTGTTGGTCTCGGGGCGCTATCCCACAGTGCACCATTGTGACTGCACTGGCCAGGTAGACAAGAAAAGCCCCGTGAACTTTTGAATTTCATTTCCTGTTTGCCCAGCGTGGAGCGCTGATCAGCACAGGTGACTATGCAGTCCCAGAATCAAAAAAGAGCTCCAGCATGGACTGTTCGGGAGATACTGAAGCTGATCTCTGTATGGGGAGATGAATCTGTTTTATCAGAACTCCGTTCCAAAAGACGAAATACCAAAACATTTGAAAAAATCTCCAAGGCTATGATGGACAGAGGCCACAATAGGGATTCAACGCAGTGCTGAAACTTAAGGAACTGAGACAAGCGTACCAGAAAGTCAAAGAATGAAATGGACGCTCATGGAGGGAGGGGCGACTGAGGATTGTAGCTATCCCACAGTTCCCGCACTCCTCAAAAACCATTTGAATTCTTGGCTGAGTTCCCAAAGCCTGAAGGGTCAAAAACATTGTCGCGGGTTGTTCAGAGTATATGTCGTTCCCCCGCCTCCTGCCCCCATGAAAGCAAAGGGAAAAAAATCCTCTCTCACCTTTTTTCAGTGTCACTGTATGTCTACTGGATGCTGCTGGCAGATGTGGTGCTGGAGCACTACACAGCAGCATCCCCTTCCCTTCCCTTGCGGATGGCAGACGGTACAGTAGGAAAGGTATCCATCATCGTCGTCCCGTGAATGCTCCTGACTGGCCTTGGTGAGGTCGGCCGGGGGTGCCTGGACAAAGATGGGAATGACTCCCAGGTTCATTCATAGCAGCTGGAGGCTGCGCTCCCCTCCCCCCTCTGATCTCTGCTTGCAGAAGCAATAAAGTCAGTGTTGTTTCAAATTCCTGCATTCTTTATTACTTCATCACACAAATGGGAGGATAATTGCCATGGTAGCCCAGGAGGGGTAGGGGAGGAGGGAAGGAATGGGTAGGGTTGTTGCAGGGGCACCCACTAGAATGGCATGCAGCGCATCATTTCTGCGGGATCACTAGGTCCCCGACCCGGAGCGCCCGTTTGCCCCTCTGGTTCTTTAGTAGGCTTGCCTGATAATCTAGGCAGAACTGACTCTCCATTAGACAAAACTTAAAGAAGAGAATGACCTGGGGAGTCATTCCTATTTTTGTCCATAAGCCCATGGCCGACCAAATCGAGGCCAGCCAGGAGCACCCATGACAGCAGCAGATGGTGCAGTATGACTGGTAACTGTCATTGTCAACTTGCAAAGCAGCAGACGGTACAGTAGGGCTGGTAACCATCTTTGCTAACTTGCAAAAAGCAAGGGGATGCTGCTGTGTAGCACTGCAGTACCACGTCTGTCAGCACTATAAAGAAGACATACGGTGACAGTGAAAAAAGGCTGAACGGGCTCCATGGTTGCTGTGCTATGGCGTCTGCCCGGGCAATCCAGGGAAAAGGGCGCAAAATGATTGTCTGCTGTTGTTTTCATGGAGGGAGGATTGAGTGATGACATTTACCCAGACTCACTCATGACACTATTTTTGCCCCATCAGGCATTGAGATCTCAACCCAGAATTCCAATGGGCAGGGGAGACTGCGGGAACTATGGGACAGTTACCCACAGTGCAACGCTCTGGAAATTGTATAAAGTCGAGGACACAGGCCCATACTAAGCACATTAATTCGGCGGTGTGCGTCCATGTACCAAGGCTAGCATCAATTTCCCTGGCCAGGCCCTTTGGAGGTTTGAGCTACTCCCTGTGGTCACCCCACTCAAGGAGCGTTCGTTCTAGGCAGTAAGCTGGCTAGACAGTAAAACTTCAGATGCTGCTCCCAATGCTACACTCAGTTTTTCCGAAAACTAGTATCTGTAAAATTAGTCTACTTTCTGGCCAGAAGAGACCATTACAGCATCTAATCTGACCCCCTGCATAACACAGGCCTCCTGCATGACACAATAGCTACTTCTGGGGGAAAGGCATCTAGTTTTCATTGAATGACTTCAGGGGATGGAGATTCCACCACTTTCCTTGGTAGCTTGTTCCTGTGGTGAATCATCCTCGCTGTTGACTATTTGGGGCTTAGTTGTAATATGAATTTGTCTCTTTTCACCTTCCAATTATTCGGTCTTGTTATGTCTTTCTCTGATCCATTCAAGAGCCCTTTAATACCCAATCTTTTCTCTCCATTAAGGCACTTCAACACTTCAGTGAAGTCACCTTTCAATCTTCTTTTGATAAGCTAAACAGATGGAGCTCTTTCAATAGCTCACTAGAAGGCATTTTTCTCCAGCCCTCAGAACATTTTGGTGGCTTTTTGCTGCCCCAGCTCCAATTTCACAGTATCTTTTTCAAATGAGGACACCAAAACTGGAGACAGTATTCCAATATGAGCCTCACTGATGCCGTGTCACCTCCTGTGATGTTATTGACATAATCTGTAACTTTATAGATCACCATTGTGACCACTCTTCTATATTTGCAGCCAATATGATAGAAAGGTTGTTGTGAAAGGGGTCTATGGAGAGGTTCTGAATGGCTGATTATAATTATGCTATCTCTAGATGTGTATCATTTTTGTAGTTGACTTTATGAATATTGGCTCTATGCTGTCTGTATTCAAACTTGTGCTATGCTTCCGAGGAACACCCCAGCCAGACAAGTTGGTGTCAGTTCTGCCTAGCCTGCTTGATGGCCCATTAAGGACCATCAGCTCTACAATCAACCCATTGAGAGAAGGTAGATATGCCTTGTGGCTCAGCAAGGTATGCAGGGACCTGCCTATGGACAAAACTCAAAGGTTTTTCTATGCCACGTGCTGGATAGAGTGTCCTTGGGACAAAGAAAACAAAGACCACATGGCAAGAGACTGTAAAAGGCTGATGCCTCGTCTCCATCTTGTCTTCAGTCCTGCTTCATACCTCTGAAGGGACTTTGCTACAAACTGAAGCTCTGTACAAGGGACTGAATGACCCATCCCAGCTGTGGATGGACTCCAGAGACTTGATTTGAACCTGCAGTTTATTCCATCACTGCTACAAGCCTGAACCAAGAACTTTGCCATTACTGTATGTGAAGGGTTAAAATTCATGTGCATATTATATAACAACCTGGTCTATGGATTGTGCCAGCTCTTTTCCAGACCCAAAGTCCAGAGTATAATCAAGGGACCAGAAGCCTAGCAAATAGTGACCAGCTAAAAGAAAGCTGGGTAAACAGAAAGCCTTGCTTGCTAAGATAGGCTTGGTCAGCAAATTGCCAGGTGTTGGAGCTAAGAACTAAAGAATTGTATCTTATTCAGAGTTGCAGATTGAACAAAGAATCCCTGTTCCTATTGTGTAAGTCTCTTCTGTAGGGAGACGTTCTTCCCAGAGATCCAACCTTGAGTTTATGAAAAGTTGGCAGATGTCAATATAAGATATGGCATCCTTCCACCTCCCTTCCCAGGGACCAATGCCTTGCCTTAAGACACACAGAAAACAATCTTTATTGCCATATACTTTCACTGTTTCTTTGCTTTAAACCCTAGGAATGTACCTGGAGGACAATCAAAGGAGTTGCTCCTTTCCTATGGACCTCAAATCAGAATTCAGCATAGATATTTTATACTAATAACATTTTATCAAAGTATTCATGAAATGTTAACTTGCTAACTTGAGACCATGGGTGGAGACATTATGTAACCTGTTAACCTTTGGCTACTGTGCTTATCATGTCTTGCTGCAAAACCTATCCCAGAGTTTGGAACTCCCTACCCCGTCTCTTTCCCCCACCCATGGAAAATCTATATATTCTATTGTAATCAATTAACAGTGTCTCTGAGCCTAATAAGCAAGGTGACACTCTGCCAGTTCTGTGTGTAATAAACTCCTATTCTTGCCCTCTACATGGTGGAGATTTATGTCCTTCACAGACACCTGCTGAACAAAGAGGAGATTCAGCATCCAGCTTGGCTGAATGTGTCTTCTCTCCCCACAGCTTGGTGATCTTCTGAGGAAATGGAGAAGACTGCCTTTGCCTAGCTGCACATTGCTTGCAAAAGAAACAAGTCTTTTTGGTGGCAAGTGTTGAAAGGAGCCATTAGACAAATGTGGAGACAGGAAAAATGTCCCCCAACTCAACTGGCATCTGTGGATGCTGAAGTCACAACACAAAGTGCTAAACAGTATATGAGCACAGGCTGGTGTCAGAAGAGTCTCTACCAAAGCCTTTTCCACCAGCAGGGGCCTCTCTGTGCGCAGAACTCCTGGTAGTGTGATGGCTGCAGGCAGTGGAGAACTCTATTTTGGCATCTCTTTGTCAGTGAACATCTACAGAGGCTGTTTAAAGGTCTTTAGATAGTGATCTTTGGGAAGAGCTGGCTGAAGTGTCTTCCTAGTAACCAGAAGATCCTGGCTTGGCCTGCCAGTTCTTCCGTGCAAGTCTTGAGGGAAATGGGGAATGTCTGTAGTTTGGAATTTGCAGGTGTTGTCCTGGACCATCAAAGGGAACAGTTGCAAGTATTTTCTCAAGGTAGGCACCATGGCTTGGGTGGCTAAAGCACCTGTCTAGTAAACAGGAGATCCTGGGTTCAACTCCCAGTAGTACCTTGTTCTACGGGTTTTGTCTCCTCTGCTCACATTTTCCTGTGTCTTTCTAGGAAACAGAAGAGACCTCCCTTGGTATCCAAGTCATTGCTTGCTAAGGAAAAGGCTTCTTTGGAGAGAAACATTGGAAAGAATCAAATCACAAGCCTGGAGTTGATGAAAAGGCTGCTGTGACTGGCATTGGCATGGTGGTTGCTTTGACTGCAATTGCTGCAACACAAAAGCCTGCACCACACGTCCTTGTGATTCGCTGGGGATGTCCACACACAGATGTCATGTCATCTTCCTTTTGATTGTCACTGATGAAAAATGGAGCAGCTGGGAGAAAAGTCCCAGAGGCACTTGCCAGGTAAAGTAGAGGTTAGAGATGCAGCACCCAGTGGTGCGTTGCCAAATCTGTCCACTCCTCCCACTTTTTGGTCAATCTTTTGAAGAAGCAGAGAAGACTGCCTCTGCCTTGCAGTGCAAATGCTTCCAAAAGAAACCGGTCATTTTTTCTGACAAGTGTTGGAAGAGGCACCTAAGAAATGTGGAGACAAGGAAAAGGTCATCGTAACTCAACTTGCATCCATGACTCTTGAGGCCACAACGCAGAGCACTGAGCACTGTACGACCACAGCTGGGGACAGAAGGGCCTTTTTCAAAGGCATTTTCCACTAGCAGGGTCTTCTCTGTTCACAGAATTTCTGATAGTTTGATGTCTGCTGGCACTGGAGATCACTATTTTGGCATCTCTCTCTCTGTCTCAGTGAGCACCCGCTGTGGTTGTTGAAAGTCTGTGATGGGATCTATGGGATGCAACTGAACAGTGGGACCCCTGAGCCCTTTGTCCCACCACCTGGGCTCCCTCTCACACATGTGATGCTGAGACAAGCTGTGAATCTCTGGCAGATATTGCACTTACACAGACATCCGTAGGTAGGGACACAGCCAACTGAATTACATGAATGCTTCTGCAGCCACTCATAACACTAATGATAGAAAGTCGCCCCCCCTACAGCTCTGCAGCCTTGCACCCCTGGATCATACCATCTTGCCTTAATCAGAAGCCTGATCAGTGTGAGTTTATTACACAGGGTCCACCCCTCCCTCACTGTGAATAGTACATGAACCAGCCTTGTAATGGAGCTGAGATTTCCCAAGAACTTCAAGCAAAATACACCAGTTTAAGTAGAGCATAAAACAGATTTATTAACTACAGAAAGATGGAGTTTTAAGGATTATAAGTGGTAGGAATAAAAGATCAAAGTAAATTACCATGGAAATTAAAGATAAATTCACAATCTAAACTTTACACCTTATTACACTAGGGCGTAGTTCAGTTATGCACACAGGAAGGCTTAATGCTCGAGCTGCTGCACATGCTGGGCAGGCTTAAGGTCGGGCTCCCCATGGCAGGAGAGAAGAAGACTCGGCCCCTGGAGGGGCAGGCTGGGGCTTCCTGGATCCCATTTGCTCACAGCCAGCGCCCTGCCCCCACTCCCAAGTCATCCATGGCGCCCCCAGGTCGGCCAGAATGGAGCAGCAGTTTTCACTGCACTACGTCCACTTATGGCTTACAGGCAACTCCCAGACTCACCACAGTCCACCATCTCGGCCAGAAAGGAGCCCACTCAGCCTCACCATTGCTGCTTTTCCTTCCCCCAGAACCCCGCTTCTCCTGGGCTGCAAGTAGCCATCCCTGGGATGCCAACAGGCAGCCACAGGGGTCTGTCTCCCAGCAGCCAACCGCACCTCCATGGGTTCAGCCCTCAGAAGGGCAGGTGGGGGCTTCCTGGATCCCAGTTGCTCACAGCCAGCCCAGCCTCCACCTCTAAAACCATCAGTCATGCCCCCAGGTTGGCCATAAAGGAGCCGCCATTCTCCACTTGGACTCAGCTTTGCTTGTTTTCCTTTCACCCAGAACCTCCCTTCTTCTCCTGGGCTGCAAGTAGCCACTCCTGGGAAGCCAAGAGGCAGGCACAGGATTCTACCTCCCAGCAGCCAACCACACCTCCCCAGGCTTTGCAGAATGAAGGGTGGTGCTCTACTAACCCCACTTAGCCGCACAGCTTCTTCCCTGCCTTCCTCAGCTCAACTTTCCTCTATTGCCCCATTCCTGCCTCACTTCCTCCTTTGGCCAGTCACGCAAAGGAGCCCAGCAGGAAGTGAGAGCCTCTATAGGCCAACCTCCAACAGCAGAGGTGGCCAAGCCACAAGCCTCCAAATGGTGACTGGCCTAACTACTCTAGGTTCTCCAGCCTGACACCAAGGTGCTTTCTCCACTGCTGTCAGCATCCTCTGTCATGCAGGGGTTGGAGTTATCCCAGGGACAGGCCAATAGGAGGAGTGCCCTTTCTGAATAACAAGGGGATCTGGGAAAAGGAAGCCAGCATGTTTCTGCCTGGTTTTGAGCCAGGGACCTTTTGCGTGTTAGGCAAATGTGATAACCACTACACTACAGAAACTCCACCTACTGGGTTGTTGCTCACTCTGGCACAGACCGATGGACAAATCTAGAGAATGTGGTGGTAGCCCCTCGATAGGTCAGCTGGCAGGGCAGAGGACTGGAGCCAGCACTCAGGAAGTCGTCCTTACCTCGCCCGTGTGACTCCAGCTTGAGGGAGAGCTTCTTTTTCTTCTCCTTGCTGACAAAGAGCAAGAGAAGAATGAAAGGTCAGGTGGGCCAACTCGGTGCAGAAGCCCATGCTGTCTTTTCCTGCTGCATAGCCTGAAATGAGGGACTCGTGGCAGTTAAAGGAACTGCTGCACTCTCAGAAAACATCCCGCCCGTGCATAAAGGAGGATAGAAGAGCCTGTTAGTCTAGCACGCTCCCAACTGAACTGTTTCAGCAGCTGCTAGGTTTCTTTTTGGCCTGTTACTTTTCTGTCTGGGATGTTGTTGTCAGCTGTGGCACAGAAAAAGGACGTCATTGCGAGCTGCCCATGAAGATAAGATTAACTTTTGCCTTCCTTGCTCGGCTTTACTTGCTTCCTCACCCTATTCCTGCCTTAGTTCCTGTGTTACCTGAAGGCAACGGGGGCCCAGCAGTACGAAGAGGAAGTTAGACAGCTAGACCCTGGTGGCAAAAGTTCTACCACCGCTTGCCACCCCACTCTCTTCTCCCAGCTTCACATATTGACCGCCAGGGACTTGGTGCCCAGCAGCGCAACGGAAGGCAGTGGACAGAGCCACCCTCGCCTTGAAGCTCTGGCTCATTAAACCGTATCTTCAGTCGCTGATGGCCAATGAGAGACCAACAGCGCTTGCTATTTTAGCACTTGAAAATGCCATTGGTCAGTCACTGGATCTCTTTAATGCTGTTACATAACAAATGAAAATAGAATCTCAGTGTGACATTCTGTACCTTTGGGGGAGTGTGCTGTAACCCCCATATTCCTCATTTTCATATAATCGTGATCTTATATACAGAGCATGCCTTGTAAGGTATCAGGGGAAAGGATATGATCTGCTGAAAGTCATTTCTCTACCCATAGATGTTTACCATTCATGCATATGAAGTTATGAGAATTGTGCAGTGTGGTTATCACTATGCTGTAAGGTGGGGGAGTCAGCCAAATATTAGCTCCCCAGTGACAACAGCAAGGAAAGTAACCAACACCCGGACAGGGTGTCAAACAACCCATCAACAGCCATTGTTCAGCAAGGGAGCTACAGTGCAATCACTTACCTGCAAGAGGACACCCCAGGGGAATTGCTCAGACTTGCTTGGAGAGACGCAGTGATGCTCACCTGACTCTGAAGGGGGAGCAAAGCCAAGAGGGAAGAAAGGACATGATAAAAGCAGAGACATTTGCCATGCTTTGTCTCTCTCGTCCACCTACATCTACAGACACCCCCACACCAAGCAACTGAAGCGCTGACGAAAGGGGAGAGCCTGGCTGAAAAGCCACCAGCCGGCCTGTGGTGAGAAGCATCTAAGTTTGTAAGGGCATTGAAAGGGTTAAGATCAGCTTAGAGTGCATTTTGCTTTTATTTCACAAAAACAACGAGGAGTCCGGTGACACCTTAAGAACTAACAGATTTATTTGGACACAAGCATTCGTGGGTAAAAAGCCCTCTTCTTCAGATGCATGGAGTGAAAATTGCAGATAGAGGCATAAATATATATTGGAACATGATGTAAAGGGAGTTACCATACAAGGGGAGAACCAGTGTTGAAGGCTAATTCAGTCAGGGTGGATGTGGCTCTCTCCAAGTAATTGACAGGGAGGTGTCAATACCAAGAGAGGGAAAATTGCTTTTGTAGTGAGCCAGTCACCCCCAGTCCCTCTTCAAGCTCAAATTAATGGTGTTAAGTTTGCAGATCAGTTGTAACTCTGCAATTTCTCTTTGAAGTCTGTTTTTGAAGTTTTTTGAATGGCTTCTTTTAAATGGCTACTTTGAATGGCTACGTTTAATTGTGTTATTGAATATGAACATGTAAACGTGTTATGGAAGTCCCATGTGGTCTAGTGGTTAGGATTCTTGGCTTTCACCCAGACAGCCTGGGTTCAATTCTCCACACAGGAACAATGCAGAGCTTCTCCTTGGAGGGGAGACAGGAAACAAAAAGAATGGGAAGGGATCCTGCCAGCAGCAGAGCTGGATAGAGTTGGGAGCAGTACTGGATTTGACATGGTGCCATAGTGCTAGGCCCAAGCTCTGAAGGGACCTGTAACAGTAACTTCCTCCCCTCTGCAGAAAGGGAGCCTCAGAGCAGCCTGGATTCAGTAGGGGAGCTGAGACCCCATAGGGCCCTGGGAGCTGTAGTTCCTTGACCAGCTCCCTGCCTTGGAGCAGAGAAGGAACATTTCCCAGCATTCCCTTGGCTGCTATCAACAGGAAAGGGAGGGGGGAAGCTGTGAGACTCCATGCGCTGCAGCTTGCTGTGGCTGGGGGGCTGGCTGCTAGAAGGGGGTGCCACCTGTGAATAGGGAAGAGGTGTGACCAAGGAGTAGAAGGCTTTGGCCCAGGTAGCACCCTCAGAAGACTTCCCCAGACAGGCTTAGGGATGCTGGTGTGACCTCGCCTGGCAGCCCCCAAAGATGGAACTGGGTGGACTAACTGGACAGGGCCCCTCTCTATCTGAAGCTGGGCAAGGGAGGTATGTGGATCCCACCAGAAGGTAAAATGGTAAGTAAGGAAGGGGAGGCTCTACTGGACCTGGACAGCTTCAGATACAGGACAGGAGGATTTCCACTTCTGAGCCATGAAAATAGAAATTGACTTTTCCTTTCCAGATGTATCTAATATTCATAAAGGGAATCTAGCCCCTGCCTTCCAGATCTGAACACCTCAAAATCAGGAGTGCTCAAGCTCAATTTGGGCAGCTGTTACTTCATTTCTCCCAAATCAAATATGCTGATCCACTGTCATTTACTGTAGAAAAAGTAGGAGAAAATTGAGCAACAAACGTTGGGGTCTTCACAGTGCTAACGAGGGCTGGAATTGCTATTTTCAACAGCCATTACACTTTTTTTTTTAGTTTTGTTTGTTTAAAAGGAAGACAGTGATATTGCACTGGCAAATTCCCCATAGAAACAAAGAATGGAACAAAAGAATAATAAAGGCACCTCAACTTTCCTCATTTTTGTAGGACGGTCTTATTAGATGGATCCAGACATCTTCCAATCACAGAAGCTGATAATTGTTCCACTTTACTGCAGTTCTGTAACCATGCAGGAACCTAGAGGAGGAAAGTGCCTAACTCCAGAGTCTGCAGCTGCCTAGGGCCAGTGCTGAGGATTTAGAGTCCCTAGTGCTGCCCTTGCAAGGTTCAAGCATGCTCAGCCTTGGCATTGCCTCCGCTCCTGCGGCTAGTAGCTGCAGCTGTCTAAGGCTGGCCTCTGGCAGTTGCCCCATGGCTGTAGCTAGAGAAACTACAAGTGGCTCTATGACTCCTGGGGCCATTAAGCTAGAGCACCTAAAGACACTGGAGTTAACCTCAAGGAACAGAGGTCACCAGTAGGAAAGGAATGTCGGGGGAGCAGGGAAGGCGGGAGCAGGTCAGGCTTGCAGAGGGAGCTTCCAGCTGGTTGGGAGCATGTCCAAAGTAGAAAGGAAACAAGTATGGGGAGAGGTGGTGGTGACCAGGTAGCAGACTAGCATGTAGATGGGAGCAGAGGGAGAGACGCTGGTGTCTTCAGATTCCCAAGGGCTAAGTCCTCACTTTGGGGAAATGGTGTTTGCAGGTGGCTTGCTCACATGGCAGGATGGGGGCTGAGGGAGGGATCTGTCAGAACTGATCAGGTGTCTGCTGGCTTTAGGACTTTGAGCTGAGACTAGGACCACATGCAGTGACTGGTGACATGGGGGGGTACTGGAGACATGGCTAGAGAAGGTCTGAATGAGGAAAGAGATAAATCTGTGGGGAGTTTCCTTGGTCACTATGAAAGTTCTGCTCACTGTGGACACTGGTAAACCCACATGGGTGTACAGCTCAATAAGAAAACCCGCGGGCTGAGGGAGCTGTGTATGGCAATGCATATAGTCATGGAGAGGTGTGTGATCAAAATGAAAAATGTCTCTGAGGTTCAGTACCGGGTATACGAAGGCACCAATGGCACTGCCCCACCAGGCCCACACTCGGAGCCCACAGTGACTACACTGGGGCCCACAAATATGTTTGGTGCCAGGGCCAACAAAAGGTTAATCCAGCCCTGACTGCCTGAGCACTATTTCAGCCTCACATTTTTGGGTGGAACTCCCACAGTGAGAGCTGCAGAGCACTCCCCCGCAACACACACGCACACACTCGTCCTGGTGTTGGGAGGGGAACAGGAGAAAGGACAAAAGAAGAGATGAAGAGAAAGGAGGGAGGGACAGGTGGATGGAGGAAAAGGTGAAACACAAAGGACAAACCCTAATGTCCCCATGATTCTAAGGGACAAAATCCCAGGTGCGGAATAAAATTCTGCCTCCTTAAGCTCATGTTTTCCATGCCTAGAATTCAACTCTCACCAGATGGATCAGACTGAACAGGTTTCACACCTCCAGGAGGCTCTTACCTTCTAAACAGGGACGGCTGTTTTCTAGTAAAATCACTACAAGGGAAGGAGAAAACTGGAAAGAGGTTTCTCCTGGCGCTCACGTCCGTGAACCCGAATACTCTCTCAGTCCTCAGACAGAGACCTGGAGAAGGAGACTTGCTGAAGCAAAGCCACAGGGGTCTCTGAGGTTTCCCTAGCCCCTGGCCCCTGACTGATGTCAGGATCTCTCTGTGAGGTCACCACCTGCTCACCAATAGTCTTTGACCAATAGTGTGAGGTCCTGCAAAAGGCCTTTGTGATGTCACTGCCACACCCCGCCCTTGCTGTGCCAATGTCCTGCCCCTGGCCAGGCACTTTGGAGCTTTGAGCTACTCCCTGTGGATCACCTCACTCAAGGAGCTTTTCTATAGAGCATCCTCAGATGTCTAAGCACACGAGTGCCATGGCAATGAACTGACACACATGGCACCAAGATGAGATCATTAGTAGACTAACCTATAGGAGAAGGACACCCCAGCATTAGTAGGGGAGAAATCCCTACTGAACATGCATTACACCTAGCAGCCCCTGCGTGGGGTCGGGCGGGGGCTGCGGAGGGGGGAGACCTGGGAAAGGGATGGATGGAAAATGTCTGTGCAGCCGGGACATGGCCGGGGGGCGAGGGGAGAAGAGCAGGTGACCCCTGAGGAGCGGGGAGAAAAAGGGAGGGCTGAGATCCCCTCGGAATTACCACTGCCCCCTCCGTGGAGACCCCCCTCCTCTCCTGTCCTGCCCCCTTTCTCCCTAGAGAGCAACAAGCAACATCCAGGCTGACACCCCCTTCCCTCAAACCCCTGAGAAGTTCCCTGTTCCCCTCCCCCCATTGTGCCCCATTTTCTCTCCCCTTTGCCAATGGCCAGTTCAGATCTCAGGTTTGGGGTGTTTCCCCCCATTTTCACCTGCAGTGATTTGTCCTTGTGTAGGTGGGAAATGGTTCCCCCGAGTGATTTCTGAACTGGGCAGAGGCTGGGGGGGGCCTGAGACAGGGACACCTCTGGGCTGGGCTGGGGGGGCCACTCTCTGCTGGCAACAGGGCGTGGGAAGGGCCAGGAAGGGGAGGGGGGAGCAAGTGTCCCCCATAGAGAGGGTCCAGCCCCAGGCTGCTACCAGTAGCACATTCCTATCCTGGCCGGGGGGGGGGCTTTCTCCAGCTGGGACCTGCCCCCTAGGCAGCCCCAGGCTCTGACCGCACCAGCCCCGCCTGGAGCCCCCAGTGAGTGAGAGACCCCGGAGGGGGAGGGGGAGGGAGCACTGGGCCCTGACAGGAAAGTGACTCTCTCCCCTCAGATCTTGGTGTTTTCCTCTCATGTTATCAAATATGCAGTTTGTGACACAATTTCTTTGCAAATCTCAAAGATTCAAATAAAATAACCTAAACATTTGCCCCACTTCTCTCTAGTTGTCTATTTCTAATTGAATATGCCCTGAGATTTTCCTGTCTCTAATTATAAAATAATAAGAAAATCTCAGATTTACACCTTTTCTCAGATTATTGAACACAAAATGTTTGCAAATGTTGCCCATTTCCTCTTTATTCATTTATCAAGTATTCATGTGAAACACTCAGATTTTACCTCCTATCAACAACTGATATAAAATCCCTCTGATTTTCCACTTTCCTCTCTATAATTTGCAAAATGGATCCAAAATCTCTGATTTCCACCCTTTGTCTTTCATTTCTGAACACTGATCTGAAAGCTCAGGTTTTCCCTCTGTGTCATTATCAAATGTCAATTAACAATCCTCTCAAGTTTTGTGCTGTTCCTTATGTTTCTAAATCCCAAAAACTTCTTCCTTCGGGGGAACCTGTTGCCCTGAGTCGCTCTCCATTCTGGATGTTGCAGGGGATTAAATTTCCCAGTGATTGTCTTTCCCCTCTCCTTTGAGGATCATTTGTTCCCTCTTTTAGCTCTGTTAGATATTTGCCAAAGAAAGAGACCAGCCTGATATTTAATACACATCAAAGCCAGAGGCCTCCCCCTGTTTGGGGATCAGTGGTTCGCAGCTGGTAGTGGGAGAGTTGGCTGGCCCCTTTTCTTTTCTCCAGCTGGCACAGGATGAGGGGGTCACTCTGAGTGCAGCATGTCTTGAGAAGTATCCCAAACCACAAGACAAATGGTCTCTGTGAAGGGTTGCTTCCCACAGTGCTAAGATGTAGCCACCTCTGGCAGGATCCATGGTGGCTACTATTTGCTAGTGACAGGCCACGGAAATTTCTTACCTATTTTGCCCCTCCATGCCAGGCCTGCACAACATACTGGCCCACGGGCAACGTGCGGCCCGTGAAGTCTCACTGTGCGTCCCGCAGCCGGGAATCAAAGGGCTCTGGGCTGCCCGTAGCCGCGGGGAATCCAAACCCCTTTAAAGTTCAGCCGCGGCCGGGATTCAAAAGGTTCTGAGCTGCCCGCAGCCGCAGGGAGCCCAGAGCTCTTTAAATCTCAGCCGCGGCCAGGATTTATAGGGCTCTGGGCAGGCGGGCGGGGAGCTCAGAGCTCTTTAAATCCCAGCCACCAGGGCCGGCTTTAGGCCAATTTAACCAATTCCCTTGAATCGGCCTCGCTCCTAAGAGGACCCCGCACCCAAGCCCCAGTACCAGCAAAAGCCAGTGCGCTGTACCAGGGTGGCCCAGTTTCCCCAGGGGGCAATTTAAAAGGCCTGGGGCTCCCAGCAGGGGCTGGAACCCCAGGCCCTTTAAATTGCCACTAGAGCCCTGCTGCTGGAGCCCTGGGGTATGGCTGCGGGGCTCTGGGGGCTATTTAAAAAGTCCAGGACTCCCATTGCTTCTACCTCCCCGGCCCTTTAAATAGCCACTGGAGCCCCGCCGCTTCCCCAGGGTTCTCGCGGCTATTTACAGAGCTGGGGCAGTGGAAGCAGGGGCGCCCCGGGCCCTTGAAATAGCCCCCAAGCCCCAGGCTGCTGCTGCTACCCTAGTGGGAGAGGGGGGAGGAGGAGGACGAGGAGGAGGAGAAGGAGGCACTCACCATAGAGGATGGGCTGTACCCCCTGTACCTGCACCCCCTGCCCTGCCTGCAGCCAGCCCGTCCCCAGCCAGCCCCTGCTGCACCCCCTGCCCGCACCAGCCCCGCACCTCCTGCCCTGCTTGCACCAGTTCCTGCCTGCAGCCTGCCCATCTCCAGCCAGCCCCACACTCCCTGCCTTGCCTTCAGCCCTGCACCAACCCCTGTCTCCAGCCAGCCCTGCACCCCCTTCCCTGTCTCCAGCCAGCCCCTGCCACACTGCCTGCCCTGCCCGCACCAGCCCTGCACCCCCTGCCCTGTCTCCAGCCAACCCCTGCCATACTGCCTGCCCTGCCCGCACCAGCCCTGCACCCCCTGCCCTGTCTCCAGCCAACCCCGTACCCCCTGCCTTGCCTTCAGCCCTGCACCAACCCGTCTCCAGCCAACCCCTGCCGCACCCCGCTGCCTGAAGCCAGCCAGTCCCGCACTCCTTTGTCTCCAGCCCTGCCAACCCATGCCGCACCCTCCCTGTGGCCCTGCCTGAAGCCAGCCAGCCCACCCCACACCTCTTGTCTCCAGCCTGCCCCACACCCCTTGCCCAGCCTGCAGCCAGACCCTACCTCTCGCATCCTCCCCCTCCCCCACCTCCAGCCAGCCCCATGTTCACTGGTGCCCTGCAGTTCCGAGGGAAGTAACCCTGCACACCTGCTTCAATGAGATGGGCAGGGAGCAGCTGGGACCCACACATGTGCACCCTAGCACACCCTAAGGGAGTGGCAGAGCTCATTTCTAGTTCAGACCCATCTTTTTAAAAAAGAACTTTTAGGTAGGGTTAACATACATCTGTACTTTCCCGGACATGTCAGGCTTTTTGGTTCTTAAATCGCCATCTGGGAGGAAAATACGGACGTATGGTAACCCTACTGGTACAAAAAATACATACTGTGGCAGAACTTTTTATAGGGAACCGGTTGTTAAGAACTGAAAGGCTTTTTTTTCCCCAATCATCCCTGCGGGGCCCCGCCAAAAATGTTCAAATTGGGCCCCGCACTTCCTAAAGCCGGCCTGCCAGCCACGGCCGGGATTCAAAGGGCTCTGGGCTGCTCGCAGAGATTCCCGGCCGCAGCTGAGGTTTAAAGGTCTCAGGGCTCCCCACCGCCACGGGCAGCCCAGAGCCCTTTGAATCCCGGCAGCAGCTGAGATTTAAAGGGCTCAGGGATCCCTGTGGCTGCAGGCAGCACAGAGCCCTTTGAATCCTGGCGGCAGCTCCAGGGGATGGAGTGAGGCTGGGATTTCAAGGGCTCAGGCTCCCCTCAGCAGCAGGAGCTCTGGGACCTTTAAATCCCTGCCCCAGCCCTGAAAAGCTCCGGGTTCCCCCAGTCGTCAGAGCCCCAGGCCCTTTAATTTGACCCTGAGGGCTCCCAGCCACCTCTTTGGCTGGGAGTCCCTGGTTGATTTAACATCAAGTAACACCTCCCCACCACCAACCTTCCTTTTTGACCCACAGCTGTTTTGGTGGGGCGGCGCTGGGGAAGGAGGGTTTGTTTCTGCAGGGCTGGGCGGGGTGTTTCCGCCAGGCTGGGAGGTCCTGAGTGGGGGGTGTTTCCGCAGGGCCGGGGGGTTTCGGTCCTCAGCTGTTTTCTTTGGAGTATTGTGGCCCTCGCTGTTTTACTCAAAGTACTGTACAGGAACTTTTCAGGGGGATTAAGGCAAAATGCCACATTTATTAGTAATACAGGTATCAATTAATACTCTATGATATGCACATGAGATATATATCACAGTCATGCATTCACGCACACACACAGACATAAACACACTCCGTCTTGCTGTTGTTACCAACTAGTTGCTCCCCTTAACTGCACTGGCCAGGTGAGTTAGATGGGGGAGGGGTGGAGCCGGGCTTCTACCGATCCAAATCGATGGTCCGATGGTGACAAGACGAGATCCGGGGTCCTTCTGCAAGACACCTCGCATTTATAGCAGCTTCCCTCTTATGCAAATCTAGACCAGATTCAAAATCTGGGTCTGCGTCCGTTGGTCTTTGTGCTGCTTTTCTCTGGGTGTTGTCCCAATGCTGCTCAAAGAGGGTGTTTTCTAAAGAAGGTGCTTGCTTCTAATCCCTGAGGCCATCAATATGTCTGCTCTTCTTTATTGGGCCCACTTGACAAGTTGTATTGTCCTTTGCTCTGGCTCCCATTCCCTCTTCAACTGTTGTAGCTGTCTGGAGGTGGGTGTCTTCCAAGCCTCACTCATTCACACCTCATTCAGTCAATAGAGCAATTGATTACAGAGTGCGGGGGAAGATCTTATTCTACTTCTAGCAAAAAGGCACATGTTTTCTTTTACTTTAACTATACTATCCTTAGGGGCTATAACATTTGATACAAAGTTTTCTACCAATTTTCTATATAGGGATCTAATACAAAGTTGTATGAAAATAGAGAGGCACAATGCCAAGTCATATGAATTACAAAATAACATCATGCCGGATGCAATGTCATAAAGAAAGATACTTAATACAAAATAACACAATGCAACGTTATAAAGATTTATAGAGATAGTTAATACAGAGATTTCTCTACATCACCGCTTTACGAGTTGTGCAGGCCTGCTGACGGCATTCGCGGGGCTTCTTGCTCGTGTGGACTCTCTGATGCTGAATAAGGTGAGAGCTGCGATTGAAGTTTTTCCCGCACTCACTGCATTCATAGGGCCTCTCCCCTGTGTGGATTCTCTGATGCCCAATAAGGTGCGAGCTGCGACTGAAAGTTTTCCCGCACTCATTGCATTCACAGGGCCTCTCCCCTGTGTGGATTCTCTGATGTTGAGAAAGGCCTGATCTGTAAGTGAAGTTTTTCCCACACTCAGCACATGTATTTTTTTTTTGCTTTTCCCTGCAGAATTCCTGCTGTATTCTGGTTTCCTTAAGGCCCTTCTGAGTTCCCTGACAGGAAATAAATTTATCCATTTTCTCCCCTGGCTGGTTTCCCTGCTCTTTTTCTGGTCTGTGCTGAACCTCACACGTCATTGCATCACCTGCTGTGATAGAGACAGAAACCTCAAACAGGGATGGAAAGGGGAAGGCCAAACCAAAACAAGTGCTGGAGAGAGGACAAATAAAAATCAGGAACTCAGCTCCCCCCAACAGGAGAGAGGAGGGGATCAATTCAGCCTTCACATCCCATCCAACTTCACAGGGGGAAGGGAGAAAGCTACTGCCCGGTGTCTGCTAGCATCTATAGGAAGCCTTGAGCTATATTTACCCTGCGGATGCGACCCCTGCTATGGACAATAATGAACTGAGAGACTTCCCAAGAGCTTTGTAGGGCATCCTAGATGTTTCCTTCAGGCACTTACAGATTCTGAGTTGGTTTAATGTTTCCTCATCTGTGCGGGGAGATCTCAGGATCTCTCTTTCCTCTGAACCCTGGAGCTCTGGGACCCATGGCTCTTTCCCTTGTTCCAGCTGGGAGATCATATCACGTTGGAAAACCAGAAACTCCGCTCAGATGAAAGAAAACAAAGGAGTTCAGTTGATTTCATACAACTTGATCATCAAAAACATTCTGTTAATTTATCTTCAGTGCTTAGTGTGACCTAGTGTGCCTGGGGCAGTCCTCACTGAAAATGCCAAGGTCAGAGCAGGCTGAAAAAGGGAGAGCAGATGCTCCCCATACTGGTGGTTAACACTGAAGTTAAACTCACTGACCAGTCACAAACTGTGCTTCTGATCCCACACACTGGTTAACGAGACTCTGAAAAAAGAAATCACACGGCCCCCTTTATTGCATGACAGTTCTCTGACTCCTAATCAGCAACTAGGTCCCGTACAGTGAGAGGTTATTTAAAAACTCTGCTCACTGTGATACAGCATGGCCAGAGGGCAGCAGGAGAGTGATCCTAATTGGATCCAGGAAGTGGGTGGGTAGAAGGTTAGCCACATTACCCAGGTTTGGATCTCATCCAAAATACCATGCTGCCAGCCAATCCTTTAGCAGTTAAACTAAATGTTTAGAAGAAAGAACAAATGAAAGAATGAAGTTAAATTCCATCCTTCCAGACAATTCTTTAGCATCTAAACTAAAGGTTTAAAAGAAAGAAAGACAGAAAGAATTTAAATGGAAAAGCAGTCAGATACATTCCAAAATGGATATATCAGGTTCTTAGCAGTATTGGTGAGTTGCTGGCTTGAAAGTCTGTCTGGAACGCATCCACAGCTTGGATGGGTCATTCAGTCCTTTGTTCCAGGGTTCAGTTTGTAGAGAAGTTGCTCCAGAGGTAGGAAGGGGGATTGAAGACAAGATGGAGATGATGCAGCTGCGCTTTATATTCCTTTTGCCATGTGGCTTGTACTTCCTGTGTCCCAAACACAAGCTTCACAGCACATGGCATGGAAAAGCTTTGGAGGTTTCATTACACAGGCAAACCCCGGCATGTCTTGCTGACTCAATAGGTGTATCCCCTTGGTCCATAGGTTCATTGTACAGCTGATGACCCTCAATGGGCCATCAAACATGCTAGGCAATGTTGATGCCAATATGTCTGGGGGTGTCACCCAGAAAAACTGCACAAGTCTGGAAATACAGATATACCTTACATATCTGTAACTCACAATACAAAGGTGATAGAAACATAGAAACAAAATTATCATACTTGGCAAATCATAACATTTTCACTGACACTTTACATGGCATACCTAGCATGATTCATTGCAATTTTATCAGATTATATTATTTTATTATTAATACCAAAGTGTCTCACAATTTCATGCAGTCTCACACTTGCTAAACTAGTGAATTCCCAGGACCAGTTCCCCAGGTCCTTGAAGATGCCAAACATTGTGCTTATGAGGGATTGAAATACCCACATATCTGCTGGGAACACACACACAGACACTGTGTCAATCTGTACCCCTGTGTTCACTCTTCTAGAAAATTATGATCAATTTTGTACCCAGTATGGCTTGTGAGGTATCATTAGAAAACGCATAACCTACTGAATATTATCCTCCTGTTAAAATGTGTAGTAACACTGTATGTAAAATTGTGAGATTTTACAGTATGATATTACTGAAAAAGTTACAGTTCTGGGGAACACCCACAGACCAGTTCCTCAGAGACAGCAAGGCAAACAGCTGGTCAAACAGCCATTCTCCTGCAGGGGGAAGGTGTGAAGACATTAAGGGCTGGTCTACACTACGGGGGGAAATCGATCTTAGATACGCAAATTCAGCTACGTGAATAACGTAACTGAAGTCGAATATCTAAGATCGGATTACTCACCCATCCTCACCGCGCGGGATCGATGTCCGCGGCTCCCCCTGTCAAATCAGCAACTCCGTTGGGGTTGGTGTTGTTCCAGAATCGATATAAGCGCGCTCGGGGATCGATATATGGCGTCTAGATGAGACGCCATATATCGATCCCCGAGCAATCGATTTTAACCCGCCGATACGGTGGGTAGTCTAGATGTAGCCTTACATTCCATCACAGGGACCTATTGAGGCTGTTGTGGAAAACGACCACAGGATTAATATTTGAATCAGCTCAGCCTGAGGCTCTTTTCTTGGTTACAAGCACGCAGGGGGCGACAGCTATTGGAATACTGTTCCCGAGCTAAAAATCACACAAGCCTTTTACAGCTTAAAACCACAAACAATGACACATACGTTGCACGTTAATTTCCTTATTTGGAATATATTGCAAAATATGATGCAGGTCAAAAGCAAGCTGAACAATCAGTTTTCCATATATGGCCTTTCCTGTTATTTTTATTACACCTGGTGATATGGGAGCAAGACTCTCCATGTCTCAAGAAATGTCACTACCAACCTAGGCCATTTTCACATGCTGGGGTGCAATCCAGATCAGCGAGGAGTTGTGTCATCTGTAATCCTGGGTGAGATTCAGTGTTCTGCTGCTGGAGCTCCCCTGTCTGGATACTCCCAGCCAGCGTTCAAGGACGCACTGAGTGTCTGTATGATAAGTAACCCTGGACTGGCAGCTCTGACTCCAGCCGCCTGCTTGTTACACCCCAAGCACATTCTGGTTTGGGTAGAGAAGGCTCAGGGTTTGAGAGAAGGCTGGGGGTAGGAAGCTTCTGTTCATTATGCTGGACCTAACCCCAGTTTTACTTGAGTAAAGAGGAGATATTTGACATTGTGTGATGCTGCTCCTGTGCTCTGTTCCCAAAGTGTTCTGCAGCAGAGGAGGGTCTCTGGTAGTATGTATGTTACTGGCCTATTGGGGTGATGCTGAAACAGGACAGGGTACAGATGGCATTGTGGGGGTGGCATGAACCTTCACTCTTCATTTCCCCTTCCAAGAACAGAAGGGACAGGAATCCTTACCCAGCAAGACCATCGTCTCATAGTTCCCCTGCATGACATCTCTGTAGAGGGCTCTCTGAGTGGGGTCCAGCAGAGTCCCCTCTTCCCTGGAGAAATACACAGCCACCTCCTCGAAGGTCACCGGCCCCTGAAAGAGCAGGAGTCCAATACTCAGTACCTGCTGACCCACTCACAACCCCACTATTCACGGAACAGCAGCACCAGGGAAATGGAAGCTCCGGGAGGCACATGTTAACAGAGTCCCACCCCACCTTGCTTACAGCAGCCAGGAGGCATCAGAGGGTAGAAAGAGAGAACCTTTGTGTCTCCCATCTGACAGACAGAAGCAGGGTCTTCACATTTATCACATAGCTACTAGCCAGAGCTTAATATAGGAGATGGGGCTGTCTCTGGACCCTGATAGTGGCTCCCTGGTAGGAATCCAAGCACTCTCTAAATAAAATATATGGAAGAAAGGGGAAGTCAATCATGAAGAATAGAAGTTAGAAGGTCAGAATTGTAGTGCCCATTAACAAAGGTTTAGAGAAAATAGAGCCTATCAAACTAACGGGATATCCTTATTGGATGAGATCAAAAGTTTGGTTGCAGCTAATAGTATTGATGTAATATACCTAAACTTCCGTAAGGGACATGACTTGATTAGCACAATATTTTTACTAAAAAAAACTAGAATGATACAAAATAAACACGGCATACATTAAATAGATTAAAAACTCTGATAGTAAATGGGGAACCATGATCGAGTGGATTTCTTTCTAGCAGGTTCCTGCAGGGATTGGTTCTTGGCCCTGTGCTATTTAACATTCTTATCCATGACTTAGAAGAGAGTACAAAATCATCACTGATAAAGTTTACAGTTGCCACAAAGATTGGGGTTGGTGGTAATTAATGAAATGTCAGTAGATTCAGGCTCCATCACTGAGAGTCTGGGAAGTTGTCCCAGCCCTGGCTGGAGGGTTATTTCCTGTTCCACAAAGAGGGGAAGTTCCATTCCCAACTCCTGTGCCTTGAAATTAGGACCTATCTGACACTACACCCCCATATTCATCATAGTGGTATGATTATAATATGATTAGGACATAATTATGATCTATTTTGTAGAAGATGCATCATGTGTGGTGTCACTGGAAAAGTTCTGATTTGCTGAATATGATTATCCTAATTGTGTTCACATATCATGTTCGTATCTGAAGTTATGGATATTGACTCTGTATCTGTATTTCAAATGTGCTTACTCTGGGTAACATCCACAATGAGCCTTTCAGGTACAACAATGAAGAAGCCAGACAGTGCTGATGGCTCAACAAAGACAATGGACTGTGGAAGAGCTTAGCCTTCCTGTGAATGTTTCAGCCAGCCTATGAGTCATGGCTACTATGACTCAGCAGGGCCTGTGACCAGACCACATGACACTAAACTCCATTTTAGTATCTGTATTTTTCCACAAACTGGACTAGGAACTGAGTTTGGAACAAAAGGTTCCCACCATATGGAAAAGCTACATAAGGTGGGGTGTGACATCATCTCTTGGCCTCATTCTCCACACAAGAGAACTTCTGGAAACACCTGAGAAACAAAAACGGATGTGGGGGAAGTGCTGCTCCCAGGATCAAGAGATTTCTAGCTTGTGTATGGAAACTTGGGGGACTGCTTGTACCATCAGTCAGGGTGAGAAATTGCTAATTCAAATTCTATCCATCTAGTATGTTAGGCTTAGTCTGAGTTTTGGTTATTTGCTAAATAATCTGCTTTGATCTGTTTGTTATCACTTATAATCACTTAATCTATCTTTCTGCAGTTAATAAACTTGTTTGATGCTTTATCTTAACCAGCGTATTTTGAGTGAAGTGTCTGGGGAAAATCTCAGCTTGTTGTGCACATCTGTCCCATATCGAGGGGAAGGGGAACTACATTAATGAGCTTGCATTATAGAGATCCCTGTGCACTATAAGATGGTATCATTCTGGATTTATACTACAGCAAGTGTGCAAGGTTGGGGAGTGGGAAATTGGCTCTTGTCTTCTATCTGTCCTTGAGTGGCTTAGGTAAAGCACTCAGGTAGCTTAGTTGGCTGCATGGCGCCACCTGCTGTTGTGTTGGGTGATAACAGGCCCTGGAGAGGCTGGCGAAATCTCCAGCAAAGCAGTGTGAGAAGGGCCAGCCCAGCGTGAGGGTTAGAGGACACAGCAGTTCCCAGAAGCTCCACAAACTGCCTCCTGGGGGTGACAACCCATCACGCCCTACACTACACAAGTCTCAGCAGGTTTGTCACATGCTGTCCCCTCCCTTTCTCCACCCGAGATATTTCCTGCTTCCCACCACCTCTAGCAATTCCCACCCTCTTATGCATTTACTGCTCCTCAACCTCCAAGCAGAGCCCGCCACCCTGATAATCTCTTACCTGAGCCAGCTCCATTGCAGCCATTTCCTTGCCCCTGGGAGGACGAGATGATCTGCAGCGAAACATGGATGTTATTCTCTGGCCTGCCGGAGTGAAAAGGCCAAGGTGTGAGAATTCAGACTAGGCTTTTGTCCATTCCACAAGCCGATTCCCCTCAGCTTTTCCCCTGCTAATGCACATTCTAGGTTCTAGCACACTGTGAAGCACAGAGTGACCTTATTCCAGTACAGGCCTAGCCCCCTCCCACCAGGGTGTAACCCTCTGACACATGGGGAAACCCTCCCAGTAACAGTCTCTCTCTTACACGTATCAAGTTTGCGGACAACACCAAGCTGGGAGGGGTTGTAAGTGCTTTGGAGGATTGGATTAAAATTCAAAATGATCTGGACAAACGGGAGAAATGATCTGAAGTAAATAGGATCAAATTCAGTAGAGACAAGTGCAAAGTAGTGCACGTTGGAAGGAACAATCGGAGGCCAGAGAAGAGCAGAAACAAAGGAGTCACTTTGGGGGATTCTCCCTGTCATTGTCCCCAAGGCAGCTGTCTCAGGTTTACAAAGGTGTTTCATGTTCCAGCCTTTATACAGTCTCTCCTGGGAGTGCCCCTTTCATGGACTGGGCCTAGTTTTAGTTTTTGGTAGTTAACAATCTTGGTTTATTGTTCATCTAACCAGTATGTGTGGATTGAAGTGTGTTGGAAACTCTGTTTGGGATAACAAGCTGGTGCATGTCATTTTCCGCTGATGAAATGACAGACTTCATATGAGCTTGGGTCGTTCAGTAGCGTGCTGGACAGTGCAAGATGCACATTTCTGGGGGAAAGTTGGGCACTTGAGAATTTGCTGGTTTTCTCCTGAGGTGTAATTCATGTGTGGCTGTCTAGCAGCACTCAATACTGTGTAGCTGGGAGTGAGTTACATGCTGGAGACTGTGTGTTAATTGGCCAAGAGGGGGCTGTTCTCGAGGGAAAACAGTGGAAAAGGCACCCCATGCTGGAGGACTGAGGGGACAGCTATTTAACAGTCCAGATTGTACTCTGGGTAACGTCACAGACACTCATTATGACAGAGCCTCTTACAACACAGAGAAAGTAAATCCATGTCCCAGAAATCGAAGACTCCAGACAGAGGGCAAGTGTCCCTGGCACTGCTTCTTGCTGACAGAGAGGTTCAGAGACAGTGCGAGAATCCTGGGAAAGCTGGGAACAGGAAGCATGGGCTGGTGGGGTTCGGTGGAGAAAGGGAACAGGAAGGGCAGGGATATTACTGAATGCAGGATCTCAGCAGTACTAGATGACAGGATAGCACATAGTGCAGCCCATTGGAAAACACAATCCCAACTATACATACAAAATGATGGGGTCTAAATTAGTTGTTTCCACTCAAGAGATGGATCTTGAAGTCACTGTGGATAGTTCTCTGAAAACATCCACTCAATGTGCAGCAGCAGTGAAAAAAAGTGAACAATGTAGGAAATAATTAAGAAAGGGATAGATATGACAGAATATCTCATAGATCATATTTGTAAAAACAGCAAATAAATCCATGATACACCCACATCTTGAATATTGCATGCAGATGTTGTCACCCCATCTCAAAAATAGAAATATTGGAATTGGAAAAGGTTCAGAAAAGGGCAACAAAAATGATTAGGGGTATGGGACAGTTATGCCAGACCTAACCCCCAGTTTCACTTGAGCAAACAGGAGATATTTGACACTGTGCAATACGGCTCCTGTGCTCTGTTCCCAAAGTGTTCTGCAGCAGAGGAGGGTCTCTGGTATTATGTGTGTCACTGGCCTATTGGGGTGATGCTGAAACAGGACAGGGTACAGATGGCATTGTGGGGGTGGAGTGAACCTTCACTCTTCATTTCCCCTTCCAAGAACAGAAGGGACAGGAACCCTTACCCAGCGAGGTCACAGTCTCATAGTTCTCCTGCATGACATCCCAGTAGATGGCTCTCTGAGTGGGGTCCAGCAGAGCCCACTCTTCCCTGGTGAAATACATAGCCATCTCCTTGAAGGTCACCGGCCCCTGAAAGAGTAAGAGTCCAACACTAAGGACTTGCTGCCCCACTCACAGCCCCACTATTTGTGGCAGAGAAGAGTGAATCAAATGGAAGCTCTGGGTGGATCATAGTCAGGAGAGTCCCACCTCGACCTGGCTCAGAGTATCCAGCAAATGCCAGGGTGAGGGGATGGAGAGAGAGCCCCTTATCTCTCCCAGCATATCCATCACCCCCCTACTAGCCACTGACTGATACAGGAGATGGAGCCCCTAGCAGGGTCCAGGGAGAGCTCGCTGGTAGGATGCCCAACACCCTCCTCATTGTGAGGAGCGGGATATGAAGGGAGAGGCAGCTCCAATTAGCCTGACTCATGGGTGTCCCCTTTATATCTCACAGCAGCTGATGGTTAATGAGGTCAGGCTCCAGCACTAGGAGTGTGGTCAGTTTGACTAGCTCTATGTAGGTGGGTTATTTTCTCTCTTCACTAATTAGGGCATTTCCACCTCCAAACCTCCTGGGTCTGTTCCTAGAATCTAGGCCACTTAGTAAATAACTCCCAGCAGGTCTACCACACCCTGGCCTCCTCCTTTCCCCACGCTGTGAATTTCCTGCCCCGCTCCAACCTCCAAACCAGACTCTGCAAACCTTCCCACCTCTGGTGTATTTGCTCTCCCTTTCCTCCAGCAGGAACCCACCAGCAACCCCCCGATAATCTCTACCTGGACTGACTCCACTGCAGCAATTTCTCTTCCCTGTCCCACGCCAGGCTGGGATGAGCTGGAGCAAAACATTCTGCAGCCTGTCTGGGGGAGAAGGGCAGTTGTGGGCGTTTCAGAACCGGTTTTAGTTAATTTCACATCACAATTCCCCCAGGCCCTTTCCCTGCAGACAGACACCCTAGATTCTGTCATGCTGGGAAATGCTCAATCTGTTTATTACAATTTAGACCTGGCCCCTCCTGCCAGGCTAAGTCCACAGACACATTTTTAACCTCCTTTCTCTCTCCCCTCACCCCTTCTCTGAACACAAGGCTAGAAAAGAGCAGAACCAAAGGAGTCACTGTGGGGGATTCCCTCAGACACTGACCCCACGGCAGCCACACCCCAGCAGGGGGAATATGGAGTCAGGAACTGGCTTTTGCTCTGTCTGATCCTTGTTTTGTTCACTGGAAAGTGGTTCTGCCCCAGGATGCAGCAATACATGTGTCTGGGTGGACTAGAGAGCTGGAAATCCCTCCCCCACATTCATTTCTCCCACTGCCCCTTTCAGTCTCTCCTTCCCCTGTCCTCTCTCCCTGCCCCTCTGGCTGGGACAGTCCCATTCCTGGGGGCTTTGCTCTCCCATGGCTGGATTTCCTCCTGGCAACCGCTAATGGGAGGAGAAATGAGGTGGTGTTGTTTGTGCAGAGTCACTTTCTTGCCAGACCCTAGGACATTCCCTGAGGTCTTTCAGTTACCTGGAGACTCTGGCTCAGAATTTAGTAGTAACAGGGCCCAGGACTGCCCTAGGGGGCTAGGACCAGCTGCAGAAAGTCATCCCCTGGGCCGGGCAGAGAAGAAGCTTTAATTAAGGTCACTTCCCAGCACAGAGCCCCACTGGGGGAGCAGCAGCTGCCAAGCCTGGTCTCCCAGATCACAACGGAGGCTGCAGCATCTGACCCAGGAAGCTGAACCCCAATATCCTGAGCAGAGAGGGACAGAGTGTTTGAGCAGCCTCCCTCCTTTAGCTCTCTGGGGAGAGCAGCTAATGGGAGCCCCTCCTCACAGGGAGAATGGCTGATCTCATTTGACCCACTGTCCATCTGGAATCACTCCTTGTCTTTCCATACAGTGACTCTGGATTAACAACGGTCTCAATGACACCGGATTTCAGAAAGAATGAGTTCAGAACGCTGTGGAAAAGACCATCGTGTGGCAGTGCTGACTCCCTTCCCACCTCCCTCACCCCCGCAGATCTAGGACAAGGACTGGGGGCAAAGATTTTCCAAACGGAACCGAAAGTTCCTGCAGTTTTCAAAAGAGGAGAAAAGTAAATTCTGTGATTTCACACTAACAGTGTTTGCTAAGTGGACAGAAAGTTTTTACAGTGACAGGGCACGTGACTGGGGAATGGACTTGGTGACCTGGTGACTAGGAGCCAGGACTCTGGCACAAGTTGACCAGAGAGAAGGATCATGGTTAGCAGCAGCCCCCAGACACCCCCTAGTACCCAGAGCCCAGACCCCCCCAGCCAGGGGCCCCAGACACCCCCCAGCCAGGATCCCATCAGATATTCCCTGGGACGTAGCCCCCAGAGTCCCTGGCCAGGGACCCCAGATACCCCTCAAAGCCCCACCATGATTGCCAGGTTGGGAATCCCAAAGGGTTCCCCCCACCAAGAGCCCCCAGCAGCCAGGGACCCCCTCAAGGGACCCCCCCACTGGGAACTCAGTCCCTCACTGCCTGCCTAGGAACTCCCCCACCCTCCAGAACGATCTACCCTGACATTTGCCTGGGACCCCCTCCTCTGACCAGTGTGATCCCCTGATGCTTTACAGTGGGACCCCTCACTCTGCTTCCCTAGCATGCCCTGACCTAGTGCCAGGGATCCCCTCCCCCAGCTCTGTGCACTGGGCATGGCAACAAAACCAGCAACCAGCGGGGGAAGCACAGACAGAGCCCCTGGCACAGAACCAGGCTCCCTCTAACCCTCTGTCCCACCCCCCTAAGAGACACCCACCCCCACTGTTCTGCAGCCACCAGGCCCCCAGCGATACCCACCTCCAGGACCCATAGCCTCAGTGATGGGCACATCACAACCACCCCCCCAAACCCCAAACCTCCACAACCCACCAACCTGACTAGGGTACCCCCTGCCCAGCCACCCAGAGGCCTCCCCCTACCACAATGCCCCTTCAGCTGCAATCTCCCCACACAGACACCTTCCCTGCCCTTGCAAGTGTTACCTCACAGAGTGTGAGAAGTGGCTAGAAAGTTAACACCACCTCCTGCTGGTCAGTCACACAGGCAGAGGGAGCCTGGGGGGTGCTTCTTTAACAGGAGAATGGAAGGCCTGGAAGGCAGGAAAGGTCCACGGGCTGTCACTAGCAAATAATGGCCACCATGGATCCACCCCAGAGGCAGCTGCATCTTAGCACATTGGGAAACAACCCATCATATTCAATTAGAAATAAAACAACTAGAGAGAAGTGGGGCAAATGTTTGGGGTATATTATATCAATCTTTGAGATACGCAGAGAGAACCCTGTCACAAACGACATTTGATAACATGAGAGAAAACCACCAAGATCGGAGGGGATTAGATGTTGCTATTAAATAACTAGTGGAAAAAGGGGGATTGTTGGACTGGATTTTATATGACTGTCCAATACATAAACAGAATGTGATGGTCCCCCCCGACCCCGGGGCAACCATTCACGTGAGCAGCTCAGAACCCTTTGAGGAACTGATTTAAGAGGGTGGGAGCTGGAAGGCTCCCTGGACAATGGAAGGGGGCAGCAGGGGGATTGGGATATAGGGTCTGGGCAGTCTCCATGGGGGATGTGCTCCTCCATTCCCTGCCCTGGCAGAGAACGGGAACCTCATCCCATCCCACTCCACTGGGAGCCATGTTCAGGGGAATGACCCAGGGCAACAATTTCCCACCCCAACAAGGACAAATCGCTGCAGATAAAATGGGTGGGAAAATCCACCCCCCATCGGAGAGATTTTAAATTGACATTTGAGAAGTATGGAGAGAAAAGGGAAAATCAGAGGCAATTAGAGAGCTGATCATTGGGGGCGGGGGGGAAGGAGAATCTCCCTGGATTTTATAGCCATGTGCGATAATGAGAGAAAAAAGGAGAAATCTTGAGAGAATCTGTGTGTGGGAGGAAGTGGCAAAAACAGGGACAGGATCCAGTTAACTCACCTCCCCCACCCCGGGAATATCCTGGCTGCACAGAGACAGATCTACCCCCACCCCCACCCCAGTGACCTCCCCCTCCCTGCAACTCCGGCTTCTCTGCCCCCGACACCTCCGCCCCCACACCGAAGGGGAGGGCTCTGCCAGCGCCTCCCCCTGAGCTCAACTCCTGCTCCTCCCCCCAGCCCGGATTGTGCCTTTTAGCCCCCGCGGAACCCTGCCTCCAGCTGCCTGACCCCCCCCGCCCATCAATTTCCTGCTCAGTGCCCCCCCGCCGCTCCCTGTTACTCCCCCACCCCGCTCCAGCCCCGCCCCCAGCGCCCGGTGGAACGTTATGGCTAGTCAGGGCAGGGGGAAGGGCAGCGGCTTCAGCGGCTGTTACTGGGCATGCGCAGTGCCCGGGAGTAGCACATTGCTATTGGGAGCGATTTAATACACCGCTCCCCCCCGCCGGGCCCCAGACTCCGCCCCCTCCCAGCGTTCCGGGCGGACCCTGCTGCAGCTCCACTGGGGCCGAGGCGGCTCCAAGGCTTCTCCCAGGCTCCCCGGGGCAGAGTCACTTTCCCTTCCCCCGGGGTCTCTTACTCCCCGGGGGCTCCGGGTCACAATGTCCCAGCGCCCTTCCCCCGCCTGCAGCTCCGGTTCTCCCCTCCCTTTCCGCCCCCGCCAGCCACACCAAGGGGAACCCCCAGGCCCCAGTCTCTGTCTCCACCTGGATCCCAGCGGGGCCGGGGGCAGATCCTGGCTGCAGCTGAGAACAGCGGCTCCGCTCCGGCTCGGGCGGCTCCAGCGCTGCTGGCAGCACGTGGAGAACCAGGGAACAGCTGTTCAGCTTGGGCTCCGCGTCACAATGTGCCAGAGCCCCGCCCCCAGGAGCTGCTCCGCCCCTGGGCTGTGCCAGAGCCCCACCCCCAGGAGCTGTCCCGCCCCTGGGCTGTGCCAGAGCCCTGCCCCCAGGAGCTGCCCCACCCCTGAGCTGAGCCAGAGCCCCGCCCCCAGGAGCTGCCCCACCCCTGAGCTGAGCCATAGCCACGCCCCCAGGAGCTGCCCTGCCCCTGAGCTGAGCCAGAGGCCCGCCCCCAGGAGCTGCCCAGTGTTGGGTCTCCGGGCTTTGTTCTCCTGCCTCCTTCTTCCCAGCACGTCCCGCCCCCCCAACCCCCGGTCCCAGCTGCTCCCTTCCTGTGTCTGCAACCATCCCCCACCCCGGGGCTGGCTGCAGCGCTCGCTGGGGCTGTCTCCAGTGGCTGAAGTTGCCTCTATCTCTGCTTCACCTGGAGGGGGAGAGACGAAGAGAGGAGATGGTCCCAGGGTGTGAAAGCAGAATCAGGGGGCAGGGAAAGAAGGACTGTTTGGAAAGGTGGATTTTTTGTGGGGGGGGGGTGATCCAGAGGGAGTCAGAAGAAGTTGGGCAGCAGAGGCTCAGGGAAATTGGGGGAACCCCCTGGGTGTCCCAGTGTTGGCCAGGGTTTATACAGCACCTTGCACAATATGGGGTCTGATCTCAGTCATGGTCTGTGCAGCACCTGGGAGCCATGATGTCTGTTTCCTGATCACAGGCTCTGGGAATGGAGAGAGGGAAACCTCAGCACCTGAAGGTTAATGCAGCCCTGTGTGCAACCCCTGCTAGGGTGACTGGACAGCAAATGTGAAAAACTCGGACACGGGGTGGGGGTAATAGGCAGCTATATAAGAAAAAAGACCCAAAAATCGGGACATCCAGTCATGCTAGTCCCTGCTGCTCTCATAAGGGGTCGGCTTAGAGAGGGTTTGGCTACACTTGCAGCTGTACAGTGCTGGGAGTTAAAGCTGTCTTCCTACAGCTGTGTAGGGAAAGCGCTGCAGTGTGGACACACTGACAGCTACCAGCACTCTGTCATGGCCACATTTGCAGCGCTGTTGGGAGTGGTGCAGTATGGGCAGCTATCCCAGCGTTCAAGTGGCTGCAATGTGCTTTTCAAAAGAGGAGGGTGGGGTGGACTGTGACAGGGAGTGGGGGTGAGACAGAGCGAGTGGATTTTTGGAGCTGACACTGTGTCAGCTCCCTGCCTTACAAGTTCCAACCCCGTCCCCCACCCCTCTCTCATTCACTAAATGCAAATAGCCGCCTTTGTTTTTTTCCTCACAGACCAGATAAGCCGCTGATCCAAATCAGACCCCCCCCCCCGTGCCCACCGGGCTGCTTCTCTCCTCAAGCAAACACCAGCTGTGGGCGTTCCAAAAGGATCCCCCTGCCTCTGCTCATTCACTGCAAACAGTAACTGTGTTTGGTTTTTAGATAAGCAGCTCCGGGAGCCCCCAGCTCACAACAAAACAAACAGAGGCATCACACCAAAACAAAGAGCGTTATCTCTACTTAAAAGCATTATGGGAAGGTTCCGGAGGTCAGTGACAGCGTAGTAAGATTAATCACTGTTTACACTGGCACCCCAGTGCTGCAGCACCAGCGCTGTTCTCTTTATTCCTCTCGTCGAGGTGGAGTACAGCCAGCGCTGTAGCCAGGGAGATACAGCGCTGTATGTGCCTTGCCAGTGTGGACGGGGAGCAAATTACAGCACTGTAAAGCCACCACCAGCGCTGCAACTCTCCAGTGTAGCCAAGGCCTGAGTTGTAGTAATAATAGCAGCAAAGAATCCTGTGGCACCTTATAGACTAACAGACGTATTGGAGCATGAGCTTTCGTGGGTGAATACCCACTTCGTCAGATGCAACAATAGTCCCATATGGGCTAGTCAGGATTCCTGGTTTTCACCCAGGTGGCCTGGGTTCAACTTCTGGTGTGGGAACAGTGCAGAGCTTTTGCCCAGAGTGGAGACAGGAATGGAAAGGGATCTTGCCAGCAGGGGAGTTAAACAGTGTGGGGAGGGAATCCCCGAAGTGGGGATGGAGCAGTGGTCTGGGGGAAGATGAGGGAAGGATCCCAGCAGTGTGGGAAGTTGACAGCCTGGAGAGCACAGGCCTGGAATGGGGACCTGGAAGAGTGAATGTGTCCCTCTAAACCCATCAACTGCAGACTAGGCAGACTTGGAACAATTACCTATTTGTTGGTAAATGTCAATTTCTGTGTAAACACACAACCCAATGGCAAAATATTTCCATCGATAATCATCAAAATTTACAGATAGGCAAAGTAAGAAACATGTTGCTTGAGAACTTACCCTGTTGTAGGAACAGCAGTGATTTGTGTGCTCTGTATAACCTGTATGCTCAAAAGGTCTGTTACACTCCCCCCACTTGTCTCCTCTCCCTCTTTGAATGCCTGTGAAGTGGCTTTCCCCGTCTCCTTTGTACCTCCAGTGAATGCCCTTTGCCTGGCCCGTCTGGCCAGTGGTTCGCTGTGTTACATTCCATCGTGCCTCGGGGAGACTTACCTTCATCTCACTGTCCATCACTGCACTGTGGGACACTTACCTTAAAGGATCCTGACATCGCCAGTGCCCTGCGAGCATGAATATGGGAGTGCGAGCGTGGCACCCGCCTACCGATCTTCTTTGGCCTGTCCTGGGAGTGTGACACCCTCCCTCCTCCCTTCTTTTGAACTTAGCTATCAATATAATAAATGTGCTGTTTTCTACCAAATTCTGGGAGGACATTAATCCTCCCTAAGCTTACTAGCTGACCCAATTTTGGGTTACAGAAGTAACATTGTTTGATCTGTTGTTGTACCAAAGGGGGAGATGGTTGTCTGTAAAGGAAGGTGAAGATTAAATGCACCTAAGGAGAATGGGATTTGAACCCATGTGTACAGAGCACAATGGATTAGTAGTCCATCACTTTAACCACTTGGCCACCTCACCTGAGCTATCAGGAAAGGGACAGGAGGAGAAATCTAAGGCCGGCAGATATAGGGACACTAAGGAGTTTTTAAATACTAAGTGGAAGCAGGGGCTGAATGAGCTCCCCTCTCTCACCTAGTGAGGAGCTGGGGAAAGACTTCAGGAACAGACCGTGTTTGCACAGACACACCTACTCTGCCTAGGTATGCGGCATGGTGGGGCCGCTTCCCCAAAATGACCAGTTTGGATGGTGGTGGGTTACAAATCACTTTAGGATTGAGTGGAATAAAATGTTATTCTCCTTCCTGTATGAGTGAAAGGCAGCAGAACATACCTAGTCCGTCCGGATGGAGGGGTAGGTGAGTGAGGAATAGCTTTTATTGAACTGCAGAGAAGTGATTGAGGATGTCACCCTAAACCAGTGGTCCCCAAACATTTCACACTGTGCCCTCTTAGCCATGGCTGTGGCCCCTCCGAAGCCACGGTCGAGAACCGGGGCTGGGAGTGGGGCTGTTGCTTGCTGGGGAGTGGGGTGCAGACAGGGGTAAGGGGGTCGAGGCCAGGCTGGAAGCCAGAGGCCTAGGCTGAGGGTGGAGTTGGGGAAGAGCTGGGACAGAGTGGGGCTGAATGTTGCTCCCTCCCTGCCCTCCATGGGGGCTGGCTCAGGCCCTGAGGTGCCCCAATCAATCTTCCTCTGTGTCCCCCTAGAAGTCATGCCCCACATTATGGGGACCACTGATCCCTACTCGCTAAGCAGGGGTTAGTGATGCCAAAGCCCAGGGAAAGGGAGAACAAATGTGGGGGCCCCAGCACCGGAACCATGGCCCCCCTTCTGTCTCTGGCTCTGCCCCCTTCCACCCATGACCCCATGCACTGTCACCTCTGTTCTACCCCTTCCCACACTGGCCCCACCCTATCACTCCTTTACCTCTTCCCCGCTGCGGCCCTGAAACCAGAGAAGCTCTGTGCCCCTGCTGCAGCCCCTGGGCCCTAGCAGGGAGTGGGAGCTCCTCCGGCCCTGAGGCTGACATGGGGGAGACTTTTCCAGGGGGACCCAATTTGGCTAGGGAAACTAGTCATGGGCCCCACTGTCCCCTTGGCAACGCAACGTTTGGGGAGGCTGAGCCCCCCCGAGCCTCCATTACGAGCCACCCAGCCTACCACTGCTCAGTGGGTGGCCAGTCTCTCTGTGTTTTCTGCTGCTTGTGCTGGGGAGCCTGTCCGGCACTAGGGTTGGGGCCCCCCAGTAGTCACCCAGGGCTCCAGGGGGTCAAAGGGCACCGTGTGGCAGTGCAAAGGTGCTCACTGCTCTCCCCTGCCCCAATGCTCCTCCATGGGCCCATAGAGGGTTGGGGGGAGCAAGGAGCAACACTATGTGCTCCATGCATCCTGGTCACTTTCCCCACCTGGGCTGTGCTGTGAGAGAAGCATCAGAAGCTGCTGCTCTCTGCCCTCCCCTTATTCAGCCCAGCTGAGGAAAGTGACCTGGGTGCAGGGAGCTCGGATGATCTCGCTTCTTGCCCCCACATCCCACAGCCCCTAGGGGTGCCTGGAGGAGCAGCGTTCCAGGGAGGAGTGGGGGGCAGCAATGCCAGCTGCTCCATGCACACAGGTCAGTGTCCCCACATGGGCGCAGGAGGGGGTGCAGGGGTTTCTGTGATGCCTATTCTATCAATATCGTCACTCAATACCAGGCACTCAAATTCACCCGTCTTAGTACTTAGACATTTAGCATTTGTATTTAAGCATTTATAAAATGTTTCCCATTTTAGCTGTCTGCTATTATGTGATGTAATTGAGGGAGACTCTTTCATTTCACTGTTTCTGATCAGATCCTACCTGTACATTATCATCTTCCATCCTCTCCTCCTTACTAGGCTGTAGAGAATCCCTGTGAATAGTTCCAATCCTAACGGATGTCTCTGTCTGAACCCTGTGCTCCTCAGTGCCTTTCGGCTTTCCCCCAGCTCTGAGTCTGTGTCTACACCGCGCACCTTACCACGGTACAGTTGTGCCACTCTAACCGTGCCATTGTAAGGTGCGCTGTGTGGCCGTCCTTATCGCTGGGAGAGAGCTTCCCCGGCAACAAAACCAAACCACCTCCAACGAGGGGCAGGAGCTTCGTCACCGGGAGCACAGCTCCACCTACAAAGCGCTGTTCACACTGCTGCTTTGCATGGCTCAAATTTTGGCATTCGGGGAGTGTTTTTTCTCACCCCCGAGCGACAAAATTTTTAACAACAAAAGCCTAAGTTTAAAAAAAACTCCTCTGCAACCTATTTAATTTTACCTTTATACAACCTTTGTACTGTCTCCAGTTTTCGTGCCCAAAGTCCCCCAGGAAAAGGAAAACAACCAGCAGTGGAACCAATAGGAAACCCAGCAATAGAACTCAGGAAACCTGGAGGTGTGCTAGGCTGACCAGATGTCCTGATTTTATAGGGACAGTCCGAATTTTGGGGTCTTTTTCGTATCTAGGATCCTATTACCCCCCACCCTCGTCCCGATTTTTCACACTTGCTGTCTGGTCACCCTAGGGTGTGCACGTGTGGGTCCCAACTGCTTCCTGCCCCCCTCATTGAAGCAGATGTGCAGGGTTACTGCCCTGGGAACTGCAGGGCACCAGTGGACATGGGGTTGGCTGGAGGTAGGGTCTGGCTGCAGGCAGGGCAAGGGATGCGGGGCTGGCTGGCTTCAGGCAGGGGGGTGCATCAGGGGTTGGCTGGAGACAGGGCAGGGGGTGCAAGGCTGGCTGCAGACAGGGGATGCAGGGCTGGTGCAGGCTGGAAAGGTGTGGGGGCTGGCTGGCTTTGGGCAGGGCCACAGGGGGGTGCGGCAGGAGTTGGCTGGAGACAGGGCAGGGGGTGTGTCAGGAACTGGCTGCAGGGCTGGCTGTAGGCAGGGCAGGGAGGATGCGGCTGGTGCGGGCAGGGCAGGGGGTGCAGGGCTGGCTGCAGGCAGGGCATAGGGCAGGGCCAGTGCAAGGATGTTTCACGCCCTAGGCGAAACTTTCACCTTGCGCCGTCCCCCCCTGCGCCCCCGCCCTAAGGCGCCCCACCCATGGCAGCTCCCCTCCTCTACACTGAGGCGTCCATATTGTGGCAACTCCCCCGCTCTGCTCTGTGGCACCTCCCTCGCCCCAGCTCACCCCTGCTCCGAGCACGAGCACCCCGAGCACACCGTGGCCGCTTCACTTCTCCCACCTCCCAGGCTTGCGGCGCCTAAGCCTGCCAGGCAGTCAAGCACCCTCCTCTGAGCCACAGCAGCCCTGACAGTTGACAATAGAGGCATCTTAACCCCTGAGTTCCTTCAATGTGTCCCCCTCCGGGATCCAGCTCCAATCACCAGATACTCTGGATATGTCTATACCACCTGCCGAATCGGTGGGCAGCGATCGATCCAGCGGGGGTCGATATATCGTGTCTAGTGTAGATGTAACACATCAAGTGCTCTCCCCTCGATGGCTGTGCTCCAGCTTGGTGAGAGACGCAGGCAGAGTCTATGGGGAGCTGCAGCAGTCGACTCACCGCGACTGTGACTTTATAAGTATAATCTAATATCTCATTGAAAGGTGACAGGGCCAGAAAGAGTTAATTAACTCACCTCACCATCTGACCTGACCAGTGGGTGAACCTTAAGAACTGGTTAGCAAGATATGTAAATGAACAGAGCTTTGAAATGCAAGTCTGCAATGTTAGAGGTAGAAGGGGAGATGTTTGCTCAGGTCTTGTGATGTAAGCAAACAAGTCTTGTCTGTTGCTATAGTTTTAATTCAAGGAGCAAAAAAGGAATATTAACATTTATGATGATACTTGAGTGAAATAGTATTATTGTCTCTGTGTCTCTTTGAAGGTTGTGGTAACCTGTATTTGAACTGTTTGATGGATAAATTACCCTGTACTAATTGCGAGGATGTTTGGAAGGAGAGTTAAGCCTATTGTTTTCTCAGGCCAAAAGGCTGCTGGAAATGTATAAAAAGCCTGGGACACGATCCTTCTTCATCTCAGATCTGCTTTGGGTTTCAAGAGGGGGAAACCTTAAGCCACAAGGATTGAGATTCCCAGTCATTGACTGGAGCCACCCTGAATATGGAAATTGGACTATAACCTATGGACTATTTCTAAAAGGACTTTTGGCAACTACAAGCTCACCTCTACTATGTATCTAAACCTCAAGAATTGAATTCAAGTCTATATGTCTATTAATCTTTTAACCAACACTCTCTCTCTTTTCTTTTCTAATAAATTTTAGCTTAGTTAATAACAATTGGCTATAGCATGTATTTTAGGTAAGATCTAAGTTATAATTGAACCTGGGTGTGTGGCTGATCCTTTGGGATTGGTAGAATCTTTTCTTTTATGTGATGAAGTAAGATTTTCAGAAATCATCATCATATCTGACAGGTGTGTCTGGACGGAGGCCTGAGGCTGGGTACTTTAAGGGAACTGCATGGTTTAAACGTCTAAGTAACCAGTGAGGTACTACAGAAGCTGTTTTGTGCTAGCTTGGTAAATCTAAGTATTGAAATAACCACCAGCGTTTGGGATTTGTCTGCCCTGTTTTGTTTGCAGTTCACCCTGATTGAGTGACCTCAGCTGGCTCCCACGGGCAGCACCGTCACACCTACATCCAGGCTGTAGGGGTACGAGGGATCTTAGGGGCCTTGGAGTGCACAGATACCTACGTCCAGGCCGTAGGGGTCCCGGGGGGGCTTAGAGAGTTTTGAGGGGGACACAGATACCAATCTCCAGGCTTTAGGGGTCCCAAGGGGCCTTAGGGGGTTCGTGGGGTGCACATATTCCTAAATCCAGGCTGTAGTGGTACCAGGGGGGCTTAGGGGGTTAGTGGGGGTCATAGATACCTACGTCCAGGCTGGAGGCATCCTGGGAGTCTTAGGGGATTTTTGGTAGCCCAAGATACCTATGTCCAGACTGTATGGGTACCCGGGCGTCTTAGGGGTTCGGGTGGGCACAGATACCTATGTCCAGGCTGTATCGGTCCCTGGGGCGGGTTACAGGTTTTGTGAGGGGCACAGATATCTACGTCCAGATTGTAGATGTCCCGGGGGCGTTGGGGTGTTGTGGGGGTACAAATACCTACATCCAGGCTGTAGGGGTTCCTGGGGGGCTAGGGGGTTTCTGAGGGGCACATAACCTACATGCACACCGGAGTGTCCCAGGGGCTTCTGAAGTCTATATGGGGCACAGATACCAATGTCCTGGCTGTATAGGTCCCTGAGGGGCTTAGGGAGGTGGTGGGGGGCACAGATACCTAAGTTCAGGCTGGAGGGGTCTCCAGGGGTCTTAGGTGTTTGGTGGGGGGCACAGATGCCTACGTCCAGGCTGCAGGGGTCCCGGAGGGGCTTAGGGTCTGTCACGGAGTGTGGGGGAGTCCGGTCCGGCACCCCTCTTCCTGGGATTCACAGTGACTCTCAGCCAGCCAGTAAATCAGAAGGTTTATTGGACAACGGGAGTGAAGGATACAGCAGAGTATGGAGACATAAGCAGGACCCCGCAATCGAGTCCTTCTGGGGGTTCGGGAAACATAGTTCCCAGTTTGGGATTCCCTGAATTCCAACCACCCAGACCTAAACCGAAACTGAACTAACCCAACTCCCTCCAGCCAGCCCCTTCCTGTGTCTAGCTTCCCGGGAAAAGTTGCTGACCCTCTCCCACCTGCCTAGCTCAGGTACAGGCAGAGCACGTGTCCGGTCCTAAAGTCACCCCCTGCTCTCCCATCCTCCACAAAGACAGTCCCTACTCCATCACCGTAATGCACAGAGCATTTCCCTCATGGAGCAACAGTGACACCGTGTTGCCACGCAGGGTAATGGACAGAGCATTTCCCATGGAACAACAGTGTCACCACGTGGCTACGCAGGGTAATGCCCAGAGCATTTCCCATAGAGCAACAATGACACCGTGTGGCCATTCAGGGTAATGGACAGATCATTTCCTGCATGGAGCAACAGGGACACCGTGTGGCCATGCAGGGTAATGCACAGAGTATTTCCTGCATGGAGCAACAGTGACACTGTATCAGAAGGGTAGCCGTGTTAGCCTGGATCTTTAAAAGCAGCAAAGAGTCCTGTGGCACCTTATGGACTAACAGACGTTTTGGAGCATGAGCTTTCGTGGGTGAATACCCACACAGATTTTTTTGAGGGTCGAAATGACAGTCTGGACCTCTACGTTGAATGCTTCCGCCGATGTGCACAGGCAGAAATTGTGGAAAAACAATATCGCTTGCCTCATAACCTAAGTCGTGCAGAACGCAATGCCATCCACAGCCTCAGAAACCACCCAGACATTATCATCAAAGAGGGTGACAAAGGAGGTGCTGTTGTCATCATGAACAGGTCTGACTACCAAAAGGAGGCTGCCAGACCACTCTCCAACACCAAATTCTACAGGCCACTTCCCTCAGATCCCACTGAGGAATACACTAAGAAACTGCACCATCTACTCAGGACATTCCCTACACTAACACCGGAACAATCAAAATACCCTTATAGCCCCGACCAGGGTTATTCTATCTACTACCCAAGATCCACAAACCCGGAAATCCTGGACGCCTCATCATCTCGGGCATTGGCACTCTCACTGAAGGACTGTCTGGATATGTGGACTCTCAACTCAGACTCTATGCCACCAGCACTCCCAGCTATCTCTGTGACACCACTGATTTCCTGAGGAAACTACAACGCATTGGTGACCTTCCAGAAAACAACATCCTAGCCACCATGGATGTAGAGGCTCTCTACACGAACATCCCACACATAGATGGAATACAAGCTGTCAGGAACAGTATCCCTGATGATGCCACAGCACAACTGGCTGCTGAGCTCTGTGCCTTTATCCTCACACACAACTATTTCAAATTTGATGACAATATATATCTCCAGATCAGTGGCACAGCTATTGGCACCTGCATGGCCCCACAATATGCCAATATTTTTATGGCCGACCTGGAACAACGCTTCCTCAGCTCTCGTCCACTCATGCCCCTTCTCTACCTACGCTACATTGATGACATCTTCATCATCTTGACCCATGAGAAGGAGTCTCTGGAAAAATTCCACCATGATTTCAACAGCTTCCACCCCACCATCAACCTCAGCCTGGACCAATCTATATGGGAGGTCCACTTCATAGACACCACGGTGCAAATAAATGATGGTCACATTACCATCACCCTGTACTGAAAACCTACCGACCACTATGCCTACCTTCATGCCTCCAGCTTCCATCCCGGGCATATCACACGATCCATTGTCTACAGTCAAGCACTTAGGTACAACCGCATCTGCTCTAACCCCTCAGACAGAGACTAACACCTACAAAATCTCCACCAAGCATTCTCAAAACTACAATACCCACACGAGGAAATAAGGAAACAGATCAACAGAGCCAGACGTGTACCCAGAAGCCTCCTACTGCAAGACAAACCCAAGAAAGAAACCAACAGGACTCCACTGGCCATCACATACAGTCCCCAGCAAAAACCTCTCCAACGCATCATCAGGGACCTACAGCCCACCCTGGACAATGATCCCACACTTTCACAGGCTTTCGGTGGCAGGCCAGTCCTCGCCCACAGGCAACCTGCCAACCTGAAACATATTCTCACCAGTAACTGCACACCGCACCAAAGTAACTCTAGCTCAGGAACCAATCCATGCAACAAACCTCGGTGCCAACTCTGCCCACATATCTACACAAGCGACACCATAACAGGATCTAACCAGATCAGCCACGCCATCACCGGTTCATTCACGTGCACGTCCACAAATGTAATATAATCATATTCCAGCAATGCCCCTCTGCTATGTAAATTGGCCAAACTGGACAGTCGCTACGGAAAAGGATAAATGGAAACAAATCAGATATCAGGAATGGCAATATACAAAAACCTGTAGGAGAACACTTCAACCTCCCTGGCCACACTATAGCAGACCTTAAGGTGGCCATCCTGCAGCAAAAAAACTTCAGGACCCGACTTCAAAGAGAAACCGATGAGCTTCAGTTCATCTGCAAATTTGACACCATCAGCTCAGGATTAAACAATGACTGTGAATGGCTTGCCAATTACAAAACCAGTTTCTCCTGCCTTGTTTTTCACATCTCAACTGCTAGAACAGGGCCTCATCCTCCCTGATTGAACTGCCTCATTATCTCTAGCTTGCCTGCATATATATACCTGCCTCTGGAACTTTCCACTACATGCATCTGACGAAGTGGGTATTCACCCACGAAAGCTCATGCTCCAAAACGTCTGTTAGTCTATAAGGTGCCACAGAACTCTTTGCTGCTTTTACAGATCCAGACTAACACGGCTACCCCTCTAATAAGTGACACCATGTGGCCACACAGGGTAATGCACAGAACATTTGCTGCATGGTGCAACGGTGACACCTTGTGGACACACAGGGTGAGGCAGTATCGATTTCTTGACTGGAGATACAGTGACACTGTGTGGCCACACAGAGTATTGCACAGAGTATTTCCCGCATGGAGCAACAGTGACACTGGGTGGCCACGCAGGGTAATGCACAGAGCATCACACCTACGTAGAGGCTCTAGAGATCCCTGGGGGGCTTAGGGGTCATGGGGGGCACAGATAGCTACGTCTAGGCTGGAGGCATTCCAGTGGGGATTAGGGGCTTCATGGGGGACACAAATATCTACATCTGGGCTGGAGAGGTCCCTGGATGGCTTAGGGGGTTGTGGTGAGCACAGATACATACGTCCAGCCTGTAGTGATCCCTAGGGGTTTAGGGAGTTGGTGAGGGGCACAGAAACCTATGTATGGTCTGGAGGGGTCCCTGGGGGACTTAAGGGGTTGTGGTTGCGCAGATACCTACGTCCCAGCTGGAGGGGGCCTTGGCGAGCTTAGGGGGTTTGTGTGGCATACACATAGCTACAACCAGGCTGGTGGGGGCCCTATGGGTCTTAGGGGGCTTGTGGGGGGCAGAGATACCTATGTCCAGGCTGGAGAAGTCTTGGGGAGGGCTTAGGGGGTTCCTGGAGGTCACAAATATCTATGTCCAGGCTGTAGGGGTTCTGGGGGTATTAGGGAGTTGTGGGGGAGCAGAGATACCTATTTCGAGGCTGTAGGGGTCCCAGGGTTGCTTTGGGGCATTTTGGGGTACAGATACCTACGTCCATGTTGTAGGGGTCGCTAGGAGGATCAGTGTGTTCGTTAGGGTTCACAGATACCTACGTCTAGGCTATAGGGATCCTGGGGGGGATTAAGGGTTTGTGAGGGGCACAGATACCTTCATCCAGGCAAGAGGGGTCCTGGGGGCCTTAAGGGGTTCGTGTTGGGCACAGATACCTGCATCTAGGCTGGAGGGGTTCTGGGGGGTTTAGGGGGGTTGTGGGGATCTCAGATAACTATGTCGAGGCTGGAGGGGTCCCATCGTGGCCTAGGGAGTCTGTGGGGGGCACAGATACCTGCATCTAGACTGGAGGGGTTTCGGGGGTCTTAGGAAGGTTGTGGGGGCACATATACTTATGTCCGTGCTGGAGGGGCCCCATCATGGCTTAGGGGATTCGTGGGGTCAGAGATACCTATGTCTAGGCTGGAGGGGTCCCGGGGGGGATTGGCTGTGTTGGGGGTGGGGAACAGATACCTACGTCCCGATTGTAGGTGGCCCTGGGTAGCTTAGGTGCTTTGTGGGGGTCACAGATACAAACATCCATGCTGTAGGGGTCCCGAGAGTCTTTGTGGGGCTCTGGGGGTCACAGACACCTACCTACAGGCTGGAGGGGTCCTCTGGGTCTTAGGGGGTTTGTGGGGCGTACAGATGCCTACATCTGGGCTTGTGGGTTCCCTGGGGGGCTTAGAGGTTTGTAGGGAGCACAGATACCTTTATCCAGCCTAGATGGGTCCCAGTTGGATTAGGAGGTTGTGGGGGGCACAAACTATGTAAGCAGAAGCAGAATGAACTCTACCCTGACATCTGGTGGTGAATTATGTCTAGTGTGGAAAAGAATTTCAGGGGCTGATCATGTTTGCATAGGCACACCCACTCCGCCTGACACAGCCACGGCAGCCTGGGATGGCTGCTTTGGCCGCTGTGGTATCCCCAGTTTATTTGTTGTTGGGGAATGAGATGTGGAGTGTTGTCACCCTGATTGTGTGGATTAGGAACTGTGAAACTGCTTTGAGACAGGGATTCTCACCATCAACTGAGTGGCACTCGCTAGAAAAGGGAGTGGGCTCCTTGGGTGAGCCAGAAACCCCAATTGTATCTTTTTCTGTTTTGACAGTTGAATAGCAGAACTGATTTTTGATTCTCTTAAGAATTGAAGTTCTAGATTGCTGATCTGAAATCACTGAAGAGCTGTGCTAGCTAGTGGGGGAGTCTGAAGCTATATTGTGGAGCAGAGCAGCTGATGGAGAGAAACAGTTTGTGAGATGGTTGGAGTAGCCCGTAGAGTGAGGTGAGCTGAGTAGTTTGTTGGAGCAGTTGGAGCAGACCACAGGTTGGCTGGTAGAGCAGAGCAGCTGGTGGGGAAGGTGGAAGTAGAATCCCATGGAGACCTCCTCCCAACTGCCTCGCTCGAGTTACAGGCTAAGGTCCTGTCCCTCACCTTAAGTCACCCACTGTTCTCCCATCCCCCACACAGACAGTCCCCACTCCATCACAGTAATGCACAGAGCATTTCCCGCATGGAGCAACAGTGACATCGTGTGGCCACACAGGATAATGCACAGAGCATTTCCCTCATGGAGCAACAGTGACACCATGTGGCCATGCAGGGTAATGCACAGAGCATTTCCCTCATGGAGCAACAATGACACCGTTTGACCATGCGCGGTAATGCACAGAGCTTTTCCCTCATGCAGCAACAGTGACACCGTGTGGCCATGCGCGGTAATGCACAGAGCATTTCCTGCATGGAGCAACATTGACACCGTGTGGCCACACAGGGTAATGGACAGAGCATTTCCCTCATGGAGCAACAGTGACACCGTGTGGCCATGCGCGGTAATGCACAGAGCATTTCCTGCATGGAGCAACATTGACACCGTGTGGCCACACAGGGTAATGGACAGAGCATTTCCCTCATGGAGCAACAGTGACACCGTGTGGCCACGCAGGGTAATGGACAGAGCATGACACCTACGTAGAGGCTGTAGAGATCCCTGGAGGACTTAGGGGTCATGGGAGGTACTTGCGTCCAGGCTCAGGGTTCGAGGTGGGAGGCTAGGGGGAGGAGAAGCAGTACAATACGGTAATAACAGTAATAATGATAATTACTGCAGCCAGGAGAGGTGAGTCATTTTAGAACTCATTACTCAAAGAACTGAATTTAAGCATAAGACAGAAATAAAATGGTGAAATGCACAGACCTGTTAAAAAGCTCCGGAGACGGGAACTTCAGCCCCGCATCTTCTGCCAGGGTCCAGGGCTTCTCCTTCCTGCCCCAGGGTGGCTCCTCTCCTCCTTCACCCCCCCCCTTCCACTGCAGCTCCTGCTGGGGTCTGGGCTTCTCCCGCCCCCTGCCTCCCAACCCTGCGTGGCTTCTCCTCCCCTGCCCCAGCTTGGCGCTTCTCCCCCTCCCCACTGGAGCTCCTGCAGGGGCCCGGGGCTTCTCCTCCCCCTCCCCAGTGTGGCTCCAGCCCAGTCCGGGGTTTCTCCTCCTTCACTCCAGCTCGACTCCTCTCCCCCCCACCGCCCCCTGCCAGTATCTGGAGCTTCTCCTCCCCCCAACCTACCACTGCCCCAAGCCCCAGCCTAGCCAGGCTCCCTGGGGCACCCGATGCTGCAGTGACCGAAGCCGAGCTTGGTGGGCTGGGAGCAGTGATTCACGCGGAGGCCATTGCAGAGCCATCAGCCCGAGAGGTGCGGGGCAGCCCCAGGGTGCAGGACGGGCTGTGCTGCTTCTGGACCCACAACCCCACCCACGCCGACCCATGAGGCTGTTTGGGGGGGGACTCACTCAACCCCCGCAGGAGCAGGGAGGGGGGAGCAGCTGAGTGGAGACTGCCCAGCAAACAGCTGATCGCAGCTGCACGCATGCTGTCCCCAGGGAAAAGCTCAGCTGGACGTAGGTATCTGTGCCCCCATGAACTGCTAAGCCCTCCAGGGACCCCTCCAGCCTTGACATAGGTATCTGTGCCCCCACAAGCCCCTAAGCCCCCCAGGGACCTGTACAGCCTGGAAGTTATCTGTGCACCTCATAAACCTCCTAATCCCCCCGGGATCCGTCTAGTCTGCACGGAGGTATCTGTGACCTCCAGAAACCCCCTAAGCCTTCCAAGACCCCTACAGCCTGGACGTAGGTATCTCTGACCCACACGAACCCCCTGAGGACTCCTTCAGTCAGGATGTAGGTATCTTTAATCCCACAATCCCCTAAGCCTCCCAAGGGACCCCTAGAGGCTGGACATAGGTATCTGTGCCCCCCCACCTCCTAAGCACCCCTGGGACCCCTATAGCCTGAAGTTAGGTATCTGTGCCCCCCACGATCCCCTAAGGCTCCCCGGGACCCCTACAGCCTGGACGTAGGTATCTGTGACCTCCACAAATGCACTAAATCCCCAAGGAGCCCTCCAGTTTGGACGTAGGTATCTCTGCCTCCCAAAACCCCCAATCTCCTGGGGATCCCTACAGCCTGGATGTAGGTATCTGTGCCACCCACGAACCCTATAAGCCCCCCAGGAACCTCTCGAGCCTGGACGTAGGTATTTGGGCCCCCCACAAACGATCTAAGCCTCCCCAGCGACCCCTAAAGATGGAAGATAGTTATCTCTGCCCCCCACGAACCCCGTAAGGCCCACAGGGACCCCTACATCCTGGAGATAGGTATTTGTACACCCCAGAAACTCCCTAATCCTTCCCAGGACATCTACAACCTGGACGTAGGTATCTAAGCTCCCCACGAACCCCCTAATCCCCCACGGGACCCCGACAGCCTGTATGTAGGGTTATGTGCGACCACAACCCCTCTATGCGCCCCAGGAACATCTACAGCCAGGATGTTGGTAGCTGTGCCCCCCATAAACCCCCTAATCCTCATGGGAACCCCTACAGTCTGGACGTAGGTATCTGTGCCCCCCACGAACCCGCAAAGCCCCCCAGGGACCTTTACAGCCAGAACGTTGGTATCTGTGCCCCCCATAAATCTCCTAAGCCCTCCGGACCCCTCCAGTCTTCACGTAGGTATCTGTGACCCCCAGAAACCCCCTAACGCTCCAGGAACCCCTACAGCCTGGTCGTAGGTATCTGTGACTCCAACAAACCTCCTAAACCACCCAGGACCCCTCCAGCTAGGACGTAGGCATCTGTTCCCCCTTCTACCCCCAATCACCTCAGGACCCCTAGACCCTGGACGTAGGTATCTGTGTCCGCCCCTATCCCCTAAGCACCCCCATTACCCCTTTAGCCTGGACATAGGTATCTGTGCTCCCACAACCCCCCTAAATGCCCCAGCCACCCCTTCAGCCTGGATTTATCTATCTGTGACCCCCACGAACCCCCTAAGCCCCCAGGGATCCCTACAGCCTGGACACAGGTGTCTGAGCACCCCACGAACCCCCTAACCTCCTTGGGACACATCCAGCCTGGATATATCTGAGCCCCCAGTGAGCCGCCTAATCTCCCTGGGACAACGACAGCCTGAACCTAGGTATCTGTGCCCCTCACAAACCCCCTATACCCCTCAGGACCCCTCCAGCCTAGATGTAGGTATCTGTACCCCCACAGCCCCCCTGGGACTCCTACAGCCTGGAGGTTCGTATCTGTGCCCCTCACGAAACCCCAACCCCCCCGGGACCCCTCCAGCCTTGACATAAGTATCTGTGCACCCCACGAACCCATAAGCACCTGTAGGGACGCCTACAGCATGGACTTAGGTATCTGGGGCCCCCCAAAACCCCCTAAGCCCACCAGGGACCCCTACAGCCTAGAGATAAGTATCTGTGCCCCCCGAACCCAATAAGACCTCCCTGGACCCCTCCAGCCTGGACTTAGGTACCTGTGCCCCCCACGAACCCGCTAAGCCTGCCAGGGACCCTCCAGCATGGACGGAGGTATCTGTGCCCCACACAATCCCTAAGTGCCGAGGAACCCCTCCAGCCTGGATGCAGGTATCTGTGCCCCTCACAAACTGCCTAAACCCCGCCCCCCGGGAACCCTCCAGCCTGGACCTAGGTATCTGTGGCCCCGCAAAACACTAATTCCCCCTGGAAGCCCGATTGCCTGGACGTAGGTATCTCAGCCCCCCACAAACCCCCTAAGCGTCCCAGGGACCCCTACAGCCTAGATGTATGTATCTGTGCCCCCCAGAAAACCCCTAATCCACCTTGGGAACTCCTACAGCATGGACCTAGGTATCTGTGCCCCCCAGGAACCCCCTAAAGACCCCAGGAGCCACTCTAACCTGGACATAGATATCTGTGCCGCCCAAAAAACCCTAAGCCCCCCAGGGACCCCTAAAGCTTCGAGATAGGTATCTCTGCCATCCGCAACACCCCCCTCAATCCTCCCCGGAACCTCTTCAGCCTGGACGTACATATCTGTGCCCCTCACAACCCCCCTAAGTCCCCTGGGACCCCTCCAGCCTGGATGTAGGTATCTGTGCCCCCCCGATGCCCTAAGCCCCCCCAGAATCCCTATAGCCTGGATGTAGGTATCTGTGTCCCATACAATACCAAGCCCCCCCAGGGACCCCTCCAGGACATACATAGGTATCTGTGCCCCTCACCAAGTCCCTAAACCCCCAAGGGACCACTGTACTCACCACAACTCCCTAAGCCATCCAGGGACCCCTCCAGCCTGGACGTAGGTATTGGTGTCCTCCACGAAGCCCCTAATCCCCACCAGGACCTCTACAGCCTGGACGCAAGTACCTATGCCCCCCACAACCCCCCTAACTCCCCCAGAGTCCCGACCATCCTGGACATAGGTATTTGTGACCCTATGAACCCCCTTAAGCCCCCTCGGAATGCCTCCAGCCTGGACGTAGCTATCTGTACCTCCCATGACCCCTAAGTCCCCCAGGGATCTCTACAGCCTCTATGTAGGTGTGATGCTCTGTGCATTCCCCTGTGTGGCCACACGGTGACACTGTTGCTCCATGCAGGAAATGCTCTGTGCATTACTGTGATGCAGTGGGGACTGTCTGTGTGGGGGACGGGAGAACAGGGGGTGACTTTAGGTGAGGGACAGGACCTAAGCCTGTAACTCGAGCCAGGCAGGGTGGAGGGGGTCAGCACCTTTGCCCAGGACGCTGGACAAAGAAAGGGGCCGGATGGAGGGAGTTAGTTCAGTTTTGGTTTGGAGCTCGGTTGTTGGAATTCAGGGAATCCCAAACTGGGAACTAAGCTTCCTGAACCCCCAGAAGGACTCGATTGAGGGGTCCTGGTTGTGCCCAAAAGCTCTTCTGTATCCTTCGTTCCTGTTGGCCAAAAAAACCTTCTGTTTTACTGGCTGGCTGATTCACTGTGTGTCCCAGGAAGAGGGGTGCACACACTCACCACACTCTGTGACACCCCCTAAGCCCCTCTGGGACCCCTGCAGCCTGGACGTAGGTATCTGTGCCCCTCACCAAACCCCTGAGACCCCCAGTGACCCCTACAGCCTGGACCTAAATGTCTGTGCCCCCCACGAACCCCCTAAGCCCCCCAGTGACCCCTACAGCCTGGACCTAGGTATCTGTGCCCCTCACGAACCCCCTAAGCCCCCCAGGGACCCCTTCAGCCTGGACATAAGTTGAACCCTTCTGCCAGACTGAATTGATAGCAGTAAGGACTGGGTTCAATACATAGGAGTCCCTTCCCTAGAACGTAATGCAAACCAGCTCGAGCCCCCACCCAGTGACCTGCGAAAATTTTACATACGCACCCCTAGGTGCCTCAAAGAGGCAATACTTCCCCTCTCGCAAGCACAGAGTCTGGGTGTAGCAGAAAACGTTTAATAATGTGAGATAAACAACATAGCATTAAATTGGAAAAACACCTCAACTAGACCGTGTCCTTTTCCCTTGGCTCTTGAGTCCATTAATCCCCAAATCACCCCCAAGACTCCAAAGTTCGATACCTCAAATGTTTCAAGAGTCCAGCAACCCTAAAATCACCCACAGTCCCACAGCCCCAGAGATCAAGAGTCTATCTGCAGGGTTTTCCCCCGCCAGCCTGGGTAGAAATGGACACCTTACGTGGTCCACTGCCGACTGCCCTGCCTCTCCGTGGGATTCTACTTCCACCTTCCCCACCAGCTGCTCTGCTCCACCAACCAACCTGTGATCTGCTGCAGCTGTCCTAAAAAACTGCTCTGCTCACCTCACTCTATGGGTTACTCCAACCATACCACAAACTGCGCCTCTCCATCAACTACTCTGCAATATAGCTTCAGACTCCCCCACAAGTTAGCACAGTTCTTCAGTGATTTCAGTTCAGGAACCTGGAACATCAGTTCTTAAGAGAATCAAAAACCAACTATGCTTTTCAAATGTTAAAAAAAAAAGAAGGTGCAATTGGCGTTTCTGGTTCACCCAAGGAGCCCACTCCCTTGTCTAGCGAGAGCCACTCAATTGATGGTGAGGATCACTGTCTCAAAGCAGTTTCACAGTTCCTCATCCACAAAATCAGGGTGACAACACTCCACATCTCATGCCCCAACAACAAATAAACTGGGGATATCACAGCGTCCAAAGCAACCATCCCAGGCTGCCGTGGCTGTGTCAGGCGGAGTGGGTGTGCCTATGCAAACACGATCAGCCCCTGAAATTCTTTCCCACACTTGCCATAATTCACCACCAGATGTCAGGGTAGAGTTCATCCTGCTTCTGCTTACATAGGTTGTGCCCCCCACAACCCCCTAATCCCACTGGGACCCATCTAGGCTGGATAAAGGTATCTGAGCTCCCCACAAACCTCTAAGCCCCCCAGGGAACCCACAAGCCCAGATGTAGGCATCTGTATGCCCCCAAAACCCCCTAAGACCCACAGGACCCCTCCAGCCTGTAGGTAGGTATCTGTGACCCCCAGAGCCCCACAAAGACCATCGGGACCCCTACAGCATGGATGTTTGTATTTGTGACCCCCCCAAACCTCCTAAACTTCCCAGGGCCATCTACAATTGGGACGTAGGTATCTGTTCCCCCCCCAACACAGCTAATCCCCCCCAGGACCCCTCCAGCCTAGACGTAGGTATCTCTGACCCCACGAATCCCCTAAGCCATGACGGGGCCCCTCCAGCACAGACATATTTATCTGTGCCCCCAGAACCCTCCTAAGACCTCTGAAACCCCTCCAGCCTAGACACAGGTATCGGTGCCCCCCACAGATCCCCTAGGCCACGATGGGACCCCTCCAACCTCGACATAGTTATCTGAGATCCCCACAACCCCCCTAAGCCCTCCGGAACCCCTCCAGCCTAGACGCAGGTATCTGTGCCCAACACAAACCCCCTAAGGCCCCCAGGACCCCTCTTGCATGGATGAAGGTATCTGTGCCCCTCACAAACCCTTAAGACACCCCAGGATCCCTATAGCCTAGACGTAGATATCTGTGCACCCTCATGAACACACTCATCCTCCTAGCGACCCCTACAGCATGGACGTAGGTATCTGTACCCCAAAATGCCCCAAAGCAACCCCGGGACCCTACAGCCTGGAAATAGGTATTTGTGCCCCCCCACAACTCCCTGATACCCCCAGAATCCCTCCAGCCTGGATGTAGATATTTGTGACCTCCAGGAACCCCCTAAGCCCTCCCCACGACTTCTCCAGCCTGGATATAGGTATCTCTGCCCCCCACACACCCCCTAAAACCCATAGGGCCCCCACCAGCCTGGTTGTAGCTATGTGTATGCCACACAAACCCCCTAAGCTCCCCAGGGCCCCCTTCAACCGGGACGTAGGTATCTGCGCAACCACAACCCCTTAAGTCCCCCAGAGACCCCTCCAGACTATACACAGGTTTCTGTGCCCCTCACCAACTCCCTAAACCCCCAGGGACCAATACAGCCTGGACGTATGTATCTGTGCTCACCACAACCCCCTAAGCCATCCAGGGACCTCTCCAGCCTGGATGTAGATATTTGTGTCCCCCATGAAGCCCCTAATCCCCACTGGAATGCCTCCAGCCTAGACGTAGCTATCTGTGCCCCCCACGACCCCTAAGCCCCCCAGGGATCTCTACAACCTCTAAATAGGTGTGATGCTCTGTGCATTACCCTGTGTGGCCACACAGTGTCACTGTTCCTATATTAGAGAAATCCTCTGTGCATTACCCTGCATGACCAAAAGGTGTCACTGTTGCACCATGCGGCAAATCTTCTGTGCATTACCCTGTGTGGCCACATGGTGTCACTTATTAGAGGGGTAGCCCGTGTTAGTCTGGATCTGTAAAAGCAGCATAAAGAGTTTTGTGGCACCTTATAGACTAACAGACGTTTTGGAGCATGAGCTTTCGTGGGTGAATGCCCACTTCGTCAGATGCATGTAGTGGAAATTTCCAGGGGTGGGTATATATATGCAGGCAAGCTAGAGATAATGAGGCAGTTCAATCAGGGAGGATGAGGCCCTGTTCTAGCAGGTGTGAAAACCAAGCTTGGAGAAACTGGTTCTGTAATTGGCAAGCCATTCACAGTCTTTGTATAATCCTGAGCTGATGGTGTCAAATTTGCAGATGAACTGAAGCTCAGCAGTTTCTCTTTGGAGTCTGGTCCTGAAGTTTTTTTGCTGCAGAATGGCCACCTTAAGGTCTGCTATAGTGTGGCCAGGGAGGTTGAAGTGTTCTCCTACAGGTTTTTGTATATTGCCATTCCTAATATCTGATTTGTGTCCATTTATCCTTTTCTGTAGAGACTGTGCAGTTTGGCCGATGTACGTAGCAGAGGGGCATTGCTGGCATATGATGGCGTATATTACATTTGTGGACGTGCAGGCGAATGAACCGGTGATGGCGTGGCTGATCTGGTTAGGTCCTGTGATGGTGTTGCTGGTGTAGATATGTGGGCAGAGTTGGCACCGAGGTTTGTTGCATGGATTGGTTCCTGAGCTAGAGATACTATGGTGTGGTGTGCAGTTACTGGTGAGAATATGTTTCAGGTTGGCAGGTTGCCTGTGAGTGAGGACTGGCCTGCCACCCAAGGCCTGTGAAAGTGTGGGATCATTGTTCAGGATGGGTTGTAGGTCCCTGATGATGTTTTGAAGAGATTTTAGCTGGGGACAGTATGTGATGGCCAGTGGAGTACTGTTGGTTTCTTTCTTGGGTTTGTCTTGCAGTAGGAGGCTTCTGGATACACATCTGGCTCTTTTGATCTGTTTCCTTATTTCCTCGTGTGGGTATTCTAGTTTTGAGAATGCTTGGTGGAGATTTTGTAGGTGTTGGTCTCTGTCTGAGGGGTTAGAGCAGATGCGGTTGTACCTCAGTGCTTGGCTGTAGACAATGGATCGTGTGATATGCCCGGGATGGAAGCTGGAGGCATGAAGTTAGGCATAGCGGTCGGTAGGTTTTCGGTATAGGGTAGTGGTAATGTGACCATCATTTATTTGCACCATGGTGTCTAGGAAGTGGACCTCCCGTATAGATTGGTCCAGGCTGAGGTTGATGGTGGGGTGGAAGCTGTTGAAATCATGGTGGAATTTTTCCAGAGACTCCTTCTCATGGGTCCAGATGATGAAGATGTCATCAATGTACCATAGGTAGAGAAGGGGCGTGAGTGGACGAGAGCTGAGGAAGTGTTGTTCCAGGTCGGCCATAAAAATATTGGCATATTGTGGGGCCATGCGGGTGCCAATAGCTGTGCCACTGATCTGGAGATATATATTGTCATCAAATTTGAAATAGTTGTGTGTGAGGATAAAGGCACAGAGCTCAGCAGCCAGTTGTGCTGTGGCATCATCAGGGATACTGTTCCTGACAGCTTGTATTCCATCTATGTGTGGGATGTTCGTGTAGAAAGCCTCTACATCCATGGTCGCTAGGATGTTGTTTTCTGGAAGGTCACCAATGTGTTGTAGTTTCCTCAGGAAATCAGTGGTGTCACAGAGATAGCTGGGAGTGCTGGTGGCATAGGGTCTGAGTAGAGAGTCCACATATCCAGACAGTCCTTCAGTGAGAGTGTCAATGCCCGAGATGATGGGGCATCCAGGATTTCCGGGTTTGTGGATCTTGGGTAGTAGATAGAATAACCCTGGTCGGGGCTATAAGGGTATGTTGATTTGTTCCGGTGTTAGTGTAGGGAGTGTCCTGAGTAGATGGTGCAGTTTCTTAGTGTATTCTTCAGTGTGATCTGAGGGAAGTGGCCTGTAGAATTTGGTGTTGGAGAGTTGTCTGGCAGCCTCCTTTTGGTAGTCAGACCTGTTCATGATGACAAGAGCGCCTCCTTCATCAGCCTCTTTGATGATAATGTCTGGGTGGTTTCTGAGGCTGTGGATGGAATTGTGTTCTGTACGACTTAGGTTATGAGGCAAGCGATGTTGTTTTTCCACAATTTCTGCCTGTGCACGTCGGCGGAAGCATTCAACGTAGAGGTCCAGACTGTCATTTCGACCCTCAGAAAAAGTCCATGTGGGTATTCACCCACGAAAACTCATGCTACAAAACGTCTGTTAGTCTATAAGGTGCCACAGGACTCTTTGCTGCTTTTACAGATCCAGACTAACACGGCTACACCTCTGATACAGTGTCACTGTTGCTCCATGCGAGAAATGCTCTGGGCATTACTGTGATGGAGTAGGGACTGTCTGTGTGGGGGATGGGAGAGCAGGGGGTGACTTTAGGACCGGACACGTGCTCAACCTGTAACTCGAGCTAGGCAGGGCGGAGGGGGTCAGCAACTTTGCCCGAGAAGCTGGACACAGGAAGGGGCCAACTGGAGGGAGTTGGGTTAGTTCAGTTTCGGTTTTGGTCTGGGTGGTTGGAATTCAGGGAATCCCAAACTGGGAATTAAGTTTCCTGAAACCCCAGAAGGACTCGATTGCGGGGTCCTGCTTGTGCCTCCAAACTCTGCTGTATCCTTCACTCCTGCTGTCCAATAAACCTTCTGTTTTACTGGCTGGCTGAGAGTCACTGTGAGTCCCAGGAAGAGGGTGCCGAACCGGACTCCCCTACACTCCGTGACAGACCCTAAGCCCCTCCGGGACCCCTGCAGCCTGGACGTAGGTATCTGTGCCCCCCACCAAACACCTAAGACCCCTGGAGACCCCTCCAACCTGAACTTAGGTATCTGTGCCCCCCACAAGCCCCCTAAGCCCCTCAGGGACCTATACAGCCAGGACATTGGTATCTGTGCCCCATATAGACTCCAGAAGCCCCCTGGGACACTCCAGTGTGCATGTAGGTATATGTGCCTCTCAGAAACCCCCTAAACCCCCAGGAACCCCTACAGCCTGGACTTACGTATTTGTACCCCCCCAACCCCCCACCCCCCCCGGGACATCTACAATCTGGATGTAGATATCTGTGCCCCTCACGAAACCTGTAACACCCCCCCCGGAACCGATACAGCCTGGACATATGTATCTGTGCCCACCCGAACCCCTAAGACCCCCTGGTACCCCTACAGTATGGACATAGGTATCTTGGGCCACCAAAAATCCCCTAAGACTCCCAGGATTCCTCCAGCTTGGACGTAGGTATCTATGCCCCCCACTACCCCCTAAGCCCCCCTGGTACCACTACAGCCTGGATTTAGGAATATGTGCACCCCACGAACCCCCTAAGCCCCCTTGGGATCCCTAAAGCCTGGAGATTGGTATCTTTGTTCCCCCCCAAAACTCTCTAAGCCCCCTCGGGACCCCTACAGCCTGGAGATAGGTGTCTGTGCACCCCAAGGCCCCTAAGATCCCCCGGACCCCTACAGCCTGGAGGTAGGTGTGACGGTGCTGCCCGTGGGAGCCAGCTCAGGTCACTCAATGAGGGTGAACTGCAAACAAAACAGGGCAGACAAATCCCAACGCTGGTGGTTATTTCAATACTTAGATTTACCAAGCCAGCACAAAACAGCTTCTGTAATACCTCACTGGTTACTTAGAAGTTTAAACCACGCAGTTCCCTTAAAGTACCCAGCCTCAGGCCTCCGTCCAGACACACCTGTCAGATATGATGATGATTTCTGAAAATCTTACTTCATCATATAAAAGAAAAGATTCTTCCGATCCCAAAGGATCAGCCACATACCCAGGTTCAATTATAACTTAAATCTCACCCAAAATACATGCTATAGCCAATTCTTATTAACTAAGCTAAAATGTATTAGAAAATAAAAGAGAGAGAGTGTTGGTTAAAAGATTAATAGACATATAGACTTGAATTTAATTCTTGAGGTTTAGATACATAGTAGAGATGAGCTTGTAGTTGCCAAAAGTCCTTTTAGAAATAGTCCATAGATTATAGTCCAATTTCCATATTCAGGGTGCCTCCAGTCAATGACTGGGGATCTCAATCCTTGTGGCTTAAGGTTTCCCCCTCTTGAAACCCAAAGCAGATCTGAGATGAAGAAGGATCGTGTCCCAGGCTTCTTATACATTTCCAGCAGCCTTTCGACCTGAGAAAATAATAGGTTTAACTCTCCTTCGAAACATCCTCACAATTAGTACAGGGTAATTTATCCATCAAATAGTTCAAATACAGGTTACCACAACCTTCAAAGAGACACAGAGACAATAATACTATTTCACTCAAGTATCATCATAAATGTTAATATTCTTTTTTGGCTCTTTGAATTAAAACTATAGCAACAGACAAGACTTGTTTGCTTACATCACAAGACCTGAGCAAACATCTCCCCTTCTACCTCTAACACTGCAGACTTGCATTTCAAAGCCCTGTTCATTTACATATCTTGCTAACCAGTTCTTAAGGTTCACCCATGGGTCAGGTCAGTCGGTGAGGTGAGTTAATTAACTCTTTCTGGCCCTGTCACCTTTCAATGAGATATTATATTATACTTATAATGTCACAGTCGCGGTGAGTCGACTGCTGCAGCTCCCTGTAGACTCTGCCTGCGTCTCTCACCGAGCTAGAGTACAGCAGTTGAGGGGAGAGCACTTGATATGTTGCATCTACACTAGACGTGATATATCGACCCCCGCTGGATCGATCACTGCCCACCGATTCGACAGGTAGTATAGACATACCCTGAGTATCTGGTGATCGGAGCTGGACCTCGGAGGGGGATACATTGAAAGAACTCAGGGGTTAAGGTGCCTCTATTGTCAACTGTCAGGGCTGCTGTGGGTCAGAGGAGGGTGCTTGACTGCCTGGCAGGCTTAGGCGCCGCAAGCCTGGGATGTGGGAGAAGTGAAGCAGCCACGGTGTGCTCGGGGTGCTCGTGCTCGGAGCAGGGGTGAGCTGGGGCGAGGGGGGTGCCGCAGGGCAGAGCGGGGGAGTTGCCACAAGAGGGACGCCTCAGGGTGGAGGGGGGAGCTGCCACGGGTGGGGCACCTCAGGGTGGGGGCGCAGGGGGGGAGGGTGCAAGGTGGAAGTTTCGCCTAGGGCGTGAAACATCCTTGCACTGGCCCTGCCCCATGCCCTTCCTGCAGCTAGCCCTGCACCCCCTTCCCTGCCTGCACCAGCCGCATCCTCCCTGTCCTGCCTGCAGCCAGCCCTGCAGCCAGCCCCTGACACACCCCCTGCCCTGTCTCCAGGGCACAACTCCAGGGGCACAACTCCTGCCGCACCCCCATGTGGCCCTGCTCAAAGCCAGCCAGCCCCCAGACACCCCCAGCCTGCACCAGCCCCGCACTCCCTGCCCTGTCTCCAGCCAACCCCCGATGCAACCCCCTGCCTGAAGCCAGCCAGCCCCGCACCCCTTGCCCTGCCTGAAGCCAGACCCTACCTCCAGCCAACCCCATGTCCACTGGTGCCCTGCAGTTCCCAGAGCAGTAACCCTGCACATCTGCTTCAATGAGGGGGGTAGGGAGCAGCTGGGACCCACACCTGTGCACACCCCAGTTTGACCAGACAGCAAGTGTGAAAAATCGGGATGGGGGTGGGGGGTAATAGCATCCTAGCTAAAAAAAAGACCCCAAAATTCGGACTGTCCCTATAAAATCTGGACATCTGGTCACCCTAGCACACCCCCAGGACTCCTGAGTTCCATTGCTGGGTTTCCTATTGGTTCCACTGCTGGTTCTTTTCTGTTTCCTGGGGACTTTGGGCAAGTTGCTCCCCACTTTAGGATGTGACGTTATTGATATAAACTGGGACGATATAGAACATGGGTTGCAACCAAGGTCCTGTAGCGGCACCAAATCCTAGGTAAAGGGGGTCATATAAGGTGTCTAAGACCAAGTTATGAGTTACTGATTATGATTATGCTGTCTGTATGTCTGTATCATTTTGGTAGTTGAAGTTATGAATATTGGCTGTATGCTGTCTGTATTGCAAACTTGTGTTGTGTTACTGGGAAAGATCCCAGACAAGTTGGTGTCAGCTCTGTTTAGCCTGCTTGATGGCCCATTAAGGACCATCACCTACACAATTGTCCCATCGAGAGAAGGCAGTTGCGCCCTGTGACTCAGCAGGGTGTGCAGAAACTGGCCCATGTGACTGCAAACTCCATTTTGCTGTAACTTTCCACTGCAGGAACAAAGGAGTGTTCTTACACCTGGAAAAGCCTATATAAGGCAGAGGCCTCATCTCCATTTTGTCTTCAATCCTGCTTCTTACCTCTGGAGGGACTTTGCTACGAACAGAAGCTCTGCACAAAGGACTGAATGACCCATCCCAGCGGGGGATGTTCTCCAGAGACTTGATTTGAACCTGCAGTTTACTCCATCACTGCTACAAGCCTGAACTAAGAACTTTGCCATTACTGTATGGAATTGATTCCATTTAACCAATTCTAGCTCTCATCTCTATCTTTTTCCCTTTATGAATAAACCTTTAGATTTTAGATTCTAAAGGATTGGCAACAGCGTGATTTGTGGGTAAGATCTAATGTGTATATTGACCTGGGTCTGGGGCTTGGTCCTTTGGGATCGAGAGAACCTTTTTCTTTTACTGGGGTGTTGGTTTTCATAACCATTCATCCCAGGACGAGTGGCACTTGTGGTGATACTGGGAGACTGGTGTGTCTAAGAAAATTGCTTGTGTGACTTGTGGTTAGCCAGTGGGGTAAAATCGAAGTCCTTTTTGTCTGGCTGGTTTGGTTTGCCTTAGAGGTGGAAAAACCCCAGCCTTGGGCTGTGACTGCCCTGTTTGAGCAATTGGTCCTGAATTGGCACTCTCAGTTGGGTCCCGCCAGAACCACAACATCACATAGGGCTCTGTCCCCAGCAGTCAAATGGGGATTTCATACTTTCCCGCTATTGGAAAGTGCTGGGAGAATCCCCCAGCAAAAGCTGCTCTGACAGTGCTAAGCAGTATCTGACCATTCAAGGACGGAGCTCACTGCCCAGGAGGAGTGTTTGGCTCTCGGGTTTCACTTCAGCCCAGTCTAGAGAGAGCGGCCTAACCATGGAGTTTGGCTCAAGAAGACCGAGTCTCCAATTTGTTAAGGGCGTTTTGAATTTCAATCCTGTGCTCCAAAGTGCTTGGTGTCAGTTGTAAATTTTAGAAGCATGCTCTCCACTCCATTTTCCAAATCATTCATGAAAATATAGAATAGTACCTGACACCGGACTGATCCCTGCCAGACCCACTAGGTACACCCTCTCCGTTGGGCAGCCAAACATGGAGAAGGACTCTTGGAGTCTGGGCTTTCAACCAGCTCTGCACCCACATTACACTGATTGCAGCTGGACTACATTTCCCTCGTTTGCTTCTGAGAATGTCCTATGGGACTGTGTCAAAAGCCCAAGATAGATCCCATCTACTGTTTACCCACCTCCACCAGACCCAGAACCCTGCCGAAGAAGGAAAGAGGATCGGTTTGGAAAGATTTGTTCTTGAAAAATCCACGCTCACTAGTTGTAAGAACCAAATTATCCTGTAGGTGCTGCTGACAAACTGAGTGTTTAAGAATGTATTGCAGGATCTCTCCAGCTATGGCATTCAGGCTAGCTAGTCTGTAAGTCCCAGGGGTCTCTTTGTTCCCCTTTGAAAAATAGGTCCTGTCTTGTTCATGGATGGGAAGATGTTCTTTTTCAGGGATCTCAGACGAGAACACCTGGTTTGTTAAGGCCACAAAAACGGAGGCAGGAACCTCTTCTCTGCTGCTGGCAAAGAACCCCAGGTACCTAAAAGATAGGGACTCACATCTTTGAATGGGCTTTAAAAAGGCAGTGGTTTGGCTTCAACCATTTCTTGTTTCCACAGACTAGACATTTTAGCAAACATTAGAATTCCTTGGTGCTAAACACTGTGAAACTCCCCTTTCTCCTTCACACAGGGCTTTAACGCCCCTTATCTCACTCGGGCTCTAAACTGCCCAGAGTTCGAGAACTGTCCCTGTTCCCATTGGACAGATGGGAGAAGCCTGAGGTGCAGAGAAGGGAAGTGACCTACCCAAGGCCTACACAGCAAGGCGGTGGCAGAGCCAGAAAGAGAAGCCACCAGTTCCGACTCCTGTTCTAATAGACGAAAACACCCCAGAGGCAGGGATAGAGCCCAGGAATCGAGATGGTGGGAAAATTTCATTCAAACCGTTTCTGTCCGAAAATCCCATTCAGACTAAACCAGTTTGTTTCTCAAAATCATAACAAGTGGGATGAAAATTCTTTGCAAAAAGATTTTGTTGCAAAAGGAAAGCATCTCCTGTTTGTTAGAGTGTGTTAAATTGTCTCCTCGCACACAAAGAGGAGACATTTACATCTCAACCGTTAGATAAGATGCTTCAATCTGAGCTAAGTCATTGCTACTATTAACAATTTCAAAATAAAAAAATACAAATCAAATAGACTATTTCAGCTAATCTATTATGTCATAATCTGCTCTGAGTAAACATGATAGGACACCTCATATTATGCACTACTTCTAGTGACACTCATCAATGGATCCGCATCCTCCACCCACCATGAGGTAGGTAAGAGCGGATCATTATTATCCCTACTTGAAAGAGGGAGAAGCTAAGGCTGAGAAAGGAGAATTGACTTGTCTTAGGTCACACAGCCCGTCAGAGGCAGAGTTGGGAATAGGACCCAAGAGCCCTGATTTTCAAACTAACCATTGGATCTTGAATTTCAGACATTGAATGACCTGAATAAAGTGCTCTCATATGAGCTCCAGACCAACAACAGTGACAGTAATAATTCGGCAAGTATTTTAGGAGTACTGCAATGTTAGAGAGAATCATGAACTGCTCAGAGACAATTAATGCAGAGAAGCAGCAAAATTTGTCAAACATAGAACTGGTTCTGACTTATTTACTTGGTCTTAAAAGAGAACAACAAGGAGCTGAGTCTCCTCCCTGTCAATAACCTACTGCTCAGCCAATCAGCGTAGAGACTGAGGACAGGAGGCTGAGGGTTCTCACCAGAGAGCCCAAAGGATGGCCCAGATCACTGGTGGGGATCACTGCCCGAGCACTAGTTCAGCCCCACATTTTTGGCTGAACCTTCCACAGTGGGAGCTGCAGAGCACACACACACACACACACACCTCCTGTTATTGGGAAGGGAACAGGGGAAAGGACAAAAAAGCAAGAGACCAAGAGAAAGGAGGGAGAGAGGGAGGAAAAGGTGAAACCCTAATGTCCCCAGTGATTCTAAGGAACAAAATCCCAGGTGCGCAATAAAATTCTGCCTCCTTAAGCTCATGTTTTCCATGCCTAGAATTCAACTGTCACCAGATGGATCAGACTGAACAGGTTTCAAACCTCCAGGAGGCTCTTACCTTCTAAACAGGGACGGCTGTTTTCTAGTAAAATCACTACAAGGGAAGGAGAAAACTCGAAAGAGGTTCCTCCTGGCGCTCACGTCCGTGAACCCGAATACTCTCTCAGTCCTCAAAGAGAGACCTGGAGAAGGAGACTTGCTGAAGCAAAGCCACAGGGGTCTCTGAGGTTTCCCTGGCCCCCGTGCCCCGTCCTGCCTGGCTGATGTCAGTATCTCTCTGTGAGGTCACCACCTCCTCACCATCTTGGACCAATAGTCTGAGGTCCTGCAAAAGGCCTTTGTGTTGTCACTGCCACACTCCTCACTTGCTGTGCCAATGTCCTGACCCTGGCCAGGCACTTTGGAGGTTTGAGCTACTCCCTGTGGATCACCCCACTCAAGGAGCGTTCGTTCTAGGCAGCAAGCTGGCTAGACAGGAAAACATCAGACACTGCTACCAACGCTACGCTCAGTTTTTCAGAAATTAGTCGACTTCGTGGCCAGAAGAGACCATTAGAGCATCTAACCTGCATATCACAGGCCTCTTGTATGACACAAGAGCTACTTTGGGGGCAAACCCATTCCAGAAAGGCATCTAGTCTTCATTAAATGACATCAGGAGATGGGCGAATCCACCACTTTCCTTGGTAGCTTGTTCCTGTGGTGAATCATCCTCACTGTTGACTATTTGTGCCTTAGTTGTAATATGAATTTGTCTCTTTTCACTTTCCAGCCATTGGGTCTTGTTATGCCTTTCTCTGCCAGATTCAAGAGCCCTTTAATACCCAATCTTTTCTCTCCATTAAGGCCCTTCAACGCTTCAGTGAAGTCACCTTTCAATCTTCTTTTGATAATCTAAACAGGCTGAGCTCTTTCAATAGCTCACTGGAAGGCATTTTTCTCCAGCCCTCAGAACATTTGGTGGCTCTTTGCTGCCCCAGCTCCAATTTCACAACATCTTTTTCAAATGAGGACACCAAAACTGGAGGCAGTATAAAAGTTGTATAAAGGTAAAATTAAATAGGTTGCAGAGGAGTTTTTTTTAATTTCGGCTTTTGTTGGTAAAAATTTTATCTCTCTGCGGTGAGAAAAAACATTCCCCGAATGCCAAAATTTGAGCCATGGAATGCGGCAGTGTGAAGAGCACTTCATAGGTGGAGCTGTGCTCCTGGTGACGAAGCTCCTGCCCCTCGTTGGAGGTGGTTTGGTTTTGTTGCCGGGGGAGCTCTCTCCCAGCGATAAGGAGCGGCCACACAGCGCACCTTACAATGGCACGGTCAGAGTGGCACAGCTGCGCCATGGTGAGGTGCGCAGTGTAGACACAGCCTCAGAGCTGAGGGAAAGCCGACAGGCGCTGAGGAGCACAGGGTTCAGACAGAGACATCCGTTAGGAGGGGAACTATTCATAGGGATTCTCTATAGCCTAGTAAGGTGGAGAGGATGGAAGATGATAATGTACAGGTAGGATCTGATGAGAAACAGTGAAATGAAAGAGTCTCCCTCAATTACATCATGTAATAGCAGACAGCTAAAATGGGAAACATTTTATAAATGCTTAAATACAAACGCTAAACGTCTAAGTACTAAGACGGGTGAATTTGAGTGCCTGGTATTGAGTGACGATATTGATAGAATAGGCATCACAGAAACCCCTGCACCTACGTGGGGACACTGACCTGTATGCATGGAGCAGCTGGCATTGCTACCCCCCACTCCTCCCTGGAACGCTGCTCCTCTGGGAACCCATAGGGGCTGTGGGATGTGGGGGCAAGAAGTGAGATCATCCGAGCTCCCTGCATCCAGGTCACTTTCCTCAGCCAGGCTACATAGCGGGAGGGCAGAGAGCAGCAGCTTCTGATGCTCCCCTCACAGCACAGCCCAGGTGGGGAAAGTGACCAGGATGCATGGAGCACATAGTGTTGCTCCTCACTCCCCCCAACCCTCTATGGGCCCTCGGAGGAGCATTGGGGCAGGGGAGAGAAGTGAGCACCTTTGCACTGCCACACGATGCCCTTTGACCCCTGGAGCCCTGGGCAGCTGCCGGGGGGCCCCACCCCTAAGGCCAGGTAGGCTCCCCAGAACAAGCAGCAGAAAACACAGAGACTGGCCACACACTGAGCGGTGGTAACCTGGGCAGCTCGTAATGGAGGCTCGGGGGGGAGGGGGCTCAGCCTTGCCAAGGGAACAGTAGGGTCCATGACCAGGGGCCCTGGCCAAGTTAGGTCCCCCTGGAAAAGTCTCCCCCATATCAGCCCCCGGGCTGGAGGAGCTCCCACTCCCTGCTACGGCCCGGGGGCTGCAGCAGGGGCACAGAGCTTCTCTGGTCTCAGGGCAACAGCGAGGCAGGGGTAAAGGAGTGATAGGGTGGGGCCAGTATGGGAAGGGCTGGAACAGAGGTGACAGTGGATGGGGCCATGGGTGGAAGGTGTGGAAGGGGGCAGAGCCACAGACAGAAGGGGGGGCATGGTTCTGGTGCTGGGGCCCCCACACTTGTTCTCCCTTTCCCAGGGGTTTGGCATCACTACCCCCGGCTTAGCGAGTAGGGTTCAGTGGTCCCCATAATGTAGGGCGTGACTCCTAGGGGGACACAGAGGAAGATTCATGGGGGCACCTCAGGACCTGAGCCAGCCCACATGGAGGGCAGGGAGGGAGCACCACTCAGCACCACTCTGCCACAGCTCTTCTCCAACCCCACCCTCAGCCTGAGACTCTGGCTCCCAGCCCGGCGTCAACCCTTTTACCCCTATTGGCATCCCTCTTCCCAGCAAGCAACAGCCCCACTCCCAGCACCGGTTCTCGACTGTGGCTTCCGAGGGGCCACAGCCATGGCTAAGAGGGCACAATGTGAAGTGTTTGGGGACCACTGGTTTAGGGTGATGTCCTCAATCACTTCTCTGCAGTCCAATAAAAGCTATTCCTCACCCACCTACCCCTCCGTCAGGACAGACTAGGGATGTTCTGATGCCCTTCACTCATACAGGAAGGAGAATAACATTTTATTCCACTCAATCCTAAAGTGATTTCTAACCCACCACCTTCCCCAACTGGTCATTTTGGGGAAGCGGCCCCATCATGCTGCATAGCTAGGCTGAGTAGGTGTGTCTATGCAAACACGGTCTGTTCCTGAAGTCTTTCCCCATCTCCTCACTAGATGTGAGGGGGGAGTTCATTCAGATCCTGCTTACGCTTAGTATTTAAAAACTCCATCATATCCCTATCTCTGCTGGCCTTAGATTTCTCCTCCTGTCCATTCCTTGACAGCTCAGATGAGGTGACTGAGTGGTTAAGGTGATAGACGGCTACCCCATTATGCTCTGCCCGCATGGTTTCAAATCCCATTATCACCAGAAGCATTTAGTCTTCACCATCCTTTATAGACAACCATCTTCCCCCTTTGGTACAATAACAGATCAAACAATGTTGCTTGTGTTACCCAAAATTGGGTCAGTTAGTAAGCTTAGAGAGGACTAATAATGCCCCTCCCCCCAAGAGTTTGGCAGAAAGCAGCACATTTATTAGCTTGATAGCTAGGCTCAGGAGGAGGGAGGGTGTCACACTCACATACTCACGCTCCCAGGACAGGCCTGGCAGTGGAGATGTCAGGATCCTTTAAGGTAAGTGTCCCACAGCGCAGTGATGGACAGTGCGATGAAGGTAAGTCTCCCCGAGGCACGTTGGAATGTAACACAGCGAACCACTGGCCAGACGGGCCGGGCTAAGGGCATTCACTGGAGGTACAAAGGAGAGAGGGAAAGCCGCTTCACAGGCATTCAAAGAGGGAGAGGAGACAAGCAGGCGGGTGGGAGGTGTAACAGACCTTTTGAGCATACAGGTTATACAGAGCATACAGATCACTGATGCTCCTACAACATGATAAGTTCTCAAGCAGCATGTTTCTTACTTTGCCCATCTGTCAATTTTGATGATTATTGATGGAAATATTTTGCCATTGGGTTGTGTGTTTACACAGAAATTGACATTTGCCAACAAATACGTAATTCTTCCAAGCCAGCCTAGTCTGCAGTTGATGGGTTTAGAGGGACACATTCACTCTTCCAGGTCCCCATGCCAGGCCTATGCTCTCCAGGCTGTCAACTTCCCACACTGCTGGGATCCTTCTATCATCTTCCCCCAGACCACTGCTCCACCTGCACTTCTGGGATCCCCTCCCCACACTGTCTAACTCCCCTGCTGGCAGGATCCCTTTCCATTCCTGTCTCCACTCTGGGCAAAAGCTCTGCACTGTTCACACACCAGAAGTTGAACCCAGGCCACCTGGGTGAAAACCAGGAATCCTGACCACTAGCGCATATGGGACTATTGTTGCATCTGACGAAGTGGGTATTCACCCACGACAGCTCATGCTCCAATACGTCTGTTAGTCTATAAGGTGCCACAGGATTCTTGGCTGCTATTATTACTACAACTCAGGCCTTGGCTACACTGGAGAGTTACAGTGCAGGTGGTGGCTTTACAGTGCTGTAACTTACTCCCCGTCCACACTGGCAAGGCACACACAGCACTGTATCTCCCTGGCTACAGCGCTGGATGTGCTCCACCTCGACGAGAGGAATAAAGAGAACAGAGCTGGTGCTGCAGCGCTGGGGTGCCAGTGTAAACAGTGATTAATCTTACTACGCTGTCACTGACCTCCGGAACCTTCCCATAATGCTTTTAAGTAGAGATAATGCTCTTTGTTTTGGTGTGATGCCTGTTTGTTTTGTTGTGAGCTGGGGGCTCCCAGAGCTGCTTAGCTAAAAACCAATCCCAGCTCCTGTTTGCAGTGAATGAGCAGAGGCAGGGGGATCCCTTTGGAACGCCCACAGCTGGTGTTTGCTTGAGGAGAGAAGCAGCCCCGGGGGGGCGGGGTCTGTTTTGGAGCAGCTGCTTATCTGGTCTGTGAGGAAAAAACAAAGGTGGCCATTTGCATTTAGTGAATGAGAGAGGGGTTGGGGAGGAGGCTTGAACTTGCCAGGCAGGGAGCTGACACAGTGTCAGCTCCAAAAATCCACTCGCTCTGTCTCCCCCACGCTCCCTGTCACACTCCGCCCCACCCTCCTCTTTTGAAAAGCACATTGCAGCCACTTGAACGCTGGGATAGCTGCCCATACTGCACCACTCCCAACAGCGCTGCAAATGTGGCCATGACAGAGTGCTGGTAGCTGTCAGTGTGTCCACACTGCAACGCTTTCCCTACACAGCTGTAGGAAGACAGCTTTAACTCCCAGCACTGTACAGCTGCAAGTGTAGCCAAACCCTCTCTAAGCCGACCCCTTATGAGAGCAGCAGGGACTAGTGTGACTGGATGTCCCGATTTTGGGGTCTTTTTTCTTATATAGCTGCCTATTACCCCCACCCCGTGTCCGAGTTTTTCACATTTGCTGTCCAGTCACCCTAGCAGGGGTTGCACACAGGGCTGCGTTAACCTTCAGGTGCTGAGGTTTCCCTCTCTCCATTCCCAGAGCCTGTGATCAGGAAACAGACATCATGGCTCCCAGGTGCTGCACAGACCATGACTGAGATCAGACCCCATATTATGCAAGGTGCTGTACAAACCCTGGCCAACACTGGGACACCCAGGGGGTTCCCCCAATTTCCCTGAGCCTCTGCTGCCCAACTTCTTCTGACTCCATCTGGATCACCCCTCCACACAAAAAAACCACCTTTCCAAACAGTCCTTCTTTCCCTGCCCCCTGATTCTGCTTTCACACCCTGGGACCATCTCCTCTCTTCGTCTCTCCCCCTCCAGGTGAAGCAGAGATGGAGGCAACTTCAGCCACTGGAGACAGCCCCAGGGAGCGCTGCAGCCAGCCCCGGGGGGGTGGGTGTTTGCAGACACAGGAAGGGAGCAGCTGGGAGGGCGGGGGGGGGCTGGGAATAAGGAGGCAGGAGAACAAAGCCCAGAGACCCAACATTGGGCAGCTCCTGGGGGCGGGGCTCTGGCTCAGCTCAGGGGCGGGGCAGCTCCTGGTGGCGGGGCTCTGGCTCAGCTCAGGGGCGCGGCAGCTCCTGGGGGCGGGGCTCTGGCACAGCCCAGGGGCGGGGCAGCTCATGGGGGTGGGGCTCTGCCACAGCCCAGGGGCGGGGCAGCTCCTGGGGGCGGGGCTCCAGCACAGAGCGGGGGCGGGGCAGCTCGTGGGGGCGGGGCTCTGGCTCAGCTCGGGGGCGGGGCAGCTCCTGGGGGCGGGGCTCTGGTTCAGGTCAGGGGAGCGGCAGCTCCTGGGGGCGGGGCTCTGGCACAGCCCGGGGGCGGGGCAGCTCCTGGGGCGGGGCTGTGGCACATTGTGACGCGGAGCCCGGGCGGAGCAGCTGCTCACTGGTTCTCCACGTGCTGCCAGCAGCGCTGGAGCTGCCCGAGCCGGAGCGGAGCCGCTGTTCTCAGCTGCAGCCAGGATCTGCCCCCAGCCCCGGATCCAGGTGGGGACAGAGACTGGGGCCCGGGGGTTCCCCTTGGTGTGGCTGGCGGTGGCGGGATGGGAGGGGAGAACCGGAGCTGCAGGCGGGGGAAGGGCGGTGGGACATTGTGACCCGGAGCCCCCGGGGAGTGAGAGGCTGGGGTGGTGGGAAAGGGACTCTGCCCCGGGGAGCCTGGGAGAAGCCTTGGAGCCGCCTCGGCCCCACTGGAGCTGCAGCAGGATCAGCCCGCCCCGCTGGGATGGGGGGGCCGGGGCCCGGCGGGGGGGCAGAGGCTGGGGCAGAGCCCGAGGCCCGGCGAGGGGGCAGAGCCTGGGGCCCGGCGGGGGGGGCCGGTGTATTAAATCGCTCCCCATAGCAATGTGCTACTCCCAGGCACTGTGCATGCCCAGTAACAGCCGCTGAAGCCGCTGCCCTTCCCCCTGCCCGGACCAGCCGTAACGTTCCGCCGGGCTCTGGGGGCGGGGCTGGAGCGGGTGGGGCGGGGGGAGTAACAGGGGGCGGGGGAGCGGGCGCTGAGCAGGAAATTGATGGGCTGGGAGGGGTCAGGCAGCTGGAGGCAGGGTCCGGGGGGGGTGGGGGCTAAAGGGCACAATTCGTGCTGGTTGGAGGAGCAGGAGTTGAGCTCAGGGGAGGCGCTGGCAGAGCCCCCCCCTTTGGTGTGAGGGCGGAGGTGTAGGGGGCGGAGAAGCAGGAGTTGCAGGGAGGGGGAGGTCACTGGGGTGGGGGGGGTAGAACTGTCTCTGTGCAGCCAGGACATTCCCAGGGTGCGGGGGAGGTGAGTTAACTGGATCCTGTTCCTGTTTTTCCACTTCCTCCCACACACACATTCTCTCAAGATTTCCCCTTTTTTCTCTCATTATCACACGTGGCTATAAAATCCAGGGAGATTCCCCCTCCCCCCAATGATCAGCTCTCTAATTGCCTCTGCTTTTCCCTTTTCTCTCCATACTTCTCAAATGTCAATTTAAAATCTGTCCGATGGGGGGTGGATTCTCCCACTCATTTTATCTGCAGCGATTTGTCCTTGTTCAGGTGGGAAATTGTTGCCCTGGGTCATTCCCCAGAACATAGCTCCCCCTGGAGTGGGGATGGGATGGGATGAGATGCCTGTTCTCTGCCAGGGCAGGGAAGGGAGGAGCACAACCCCCATGGAGACTGCCCAGACACCATTTCCCAATCCCCCTGCTGCCCCCTTCCATTGTCCAGGGAGCCTTCCAGCTCCTCCCCCCCTTAAATCAGCTCCTCAAAGGGCTCTGAGCTGCTCACGTGAATGGTTGCCCCGTGGCCGGGAGGGACCATCACATTCTTTTTATGTATTGGACAGTCATATAAAATCCAGTCCAACAATCCCCCTTTTTCCACTAGTTATTTAATAGCAACATCAAATCCCCTCCGATCTTGGTGGTTTTCTCTCATGTTATCAAATGTCGTTTGTGACAGGGTTCTCTCTGCGTGTCTCAAAGATTGATATAAAATACCCCAAACATTTGCCCCACTTCTCTCTAGTTGTTTTATTTCTAATTGAATCTGATGGGTTGTTTCCCAATGTGCTAAGATGCAGCCTCCTCTGGGGTGGATCCATGGTGGCCATTATTGCTAGTGACAGCCCTGTGGACCTTTCTTGCCCTCCAGGCCTTCCATTCTCCTGTTAAAGAAGCACTCCCCAGGCTCCCTCTGCCTGTGTGACTGGCCAGCAGGAGGTGGTGTAACTTTTCTAGCCCACTTCTCACACTCTGTGAGGTAACGACTTGCAGGGGCAGGGAAGGTGTCTGTGTGGGGAGATTGCAGCTGAAGGGGCATTGTGGTAGGGGGAGGCCTCTGGGTGGCTGGGCAGGGGGTACCCTAGTCAGGTTGGTGGGTTGTGGAGGTTTGGGATTTTGGGGGTGTGGTTCTGATGTGCCCATCTCTGAGGCTATGGGTCCTGGAGGTGCGTATCGCTGGGGGCCTGGTGGCTGCAGAACAGTGGGGGTGGGTGTCTCATAGGGGAGGCGGGACAGAGGGTTAGAGGGAGCCTGGTTCTGTGCCAGGGGCTCTGTCTGTGCTTTCCCTGCTGGTTCCTGGTTTTGTTGCCATGCCCAGTGCACAGAGCTGGGGGAGGGGAATCCCTGGCACTAGGTGAGGGCATGCCAGGGAAGCAGAGTGATGGGTCCCACTGTAAAGCATCAGGGGGTCCACA